>NC_056727.1:784326662-784441662 GCF_019279795.1 Protopterus annectens
CCACACTCCTGCCCGCATGAATGGTGAGCATGGACATAATGCCAACTGATGGCAACAACAGCAAGTCTCCGTGGGGCATGAGAACATCACAGTTTCCCTCATACATTAACACAGTCATGTGTTCACAGTCCCATCACACATTACAGTCAAACACACTCATGCCACCATCCACACACCATCCACTTGGAAGATGGCCACTGTCCTCCCTCTACACAGAAATGAATAGTGTGTAGTGGATTATGCCATTAACTGTCCAACATTGGGGGAACTGGACAGGTCAGGGCCAGGAGTGCAATGCAAGATGTACAAGCCATGATAGCTTACAGTGTTATGGTATAGTCTAGATTACTTGCAAGTAATACCCACTGTTGATGTGCATGTGGACAACTGAATGAGGTCCCCTGACCTTTTTTCCTGTTTATGTCTTCCAGGTACAGTGTCCCGGGAACACCTGCCCGCATACACACCCCTGGAAAATGATGCTATAATCCAGTTCCTCATAGTCCATCATGCCATCCTATTCAGCCGCAGGGCCCAGGATCTGCAGTTAAGGACTGACCTGTGAAAGAGCTCATCCACAGGGTAAATTATGTCAGCCTGCACAACCGCAATTATGAGCAGGTGCGGCATTGCTGCATGGATCTGATCTGTCACACCCATCAGCGTGCAGCTGCAGTTAGGAGGGACCAGCTAGCTACAGGTAGGGATCATATCATCCAGCCTCCACTGACACATGCTGAGGAGGTCCTCACCAGTTTTGCTGCAATTGTAAGCCAGCAAGCTGAAGACAACATTGTTGAGGTGGGTGCCACCCACATAATGGATGAGGAGCATACAGGTAAGGCCCCAGGGCACATTAGTAGACCACTGTTGCTTATCCATTTTTATCTGTAAATCATCAACATGCATATGTCAGATAAGATAGTCTGTTGTTGCAGTGTAGTAATGAACAGATGTGCATAATCTCTAGTATTGTGGGTTTGTACTGTTGATGTGCTGAAATGCTGCTTCCAGCCTGTACCAATGCCATAGGTGTGGCTACTGACATTACTTCTCTCACACAACTATTTAGGTCCCACTGGTATACATCTGGGGCAGCAGCTTGTAGCTGGTGAGTGTGGGAGTCGTTTTGTTCAAGTTTGCAAATACACCGGCCATGTTATGGCCATGCTATTTGTCATGCACACCTGTAAAACACACCTACCCATAATGCACGCTGTACATGTTCACTTACTGTTGCTGTTAACTGCACTGCATCACAGTGGTCACCATGGTGGCATATCTAAATGGTATGTAAGAGTTCTGCAATATACACAACAACCTATCAGTGCAAGATATGTGGACAGAGACAAACATAATGGTGGGACAAATGGCCTACAGTAGGGACATGTCTGAAACATTACCCATATACAGTGACTAAAACAGTGTATACACCACTATTACAATGGCAACTGTTCATGATCTAAACAATGGCTAATCACAATGCCATGTTCCACCCCTTTTACAACCTGTAATGTGATCCTAACATGAACTATGACTGTGTAATATGGAAACCTATGTTAGGGGAACAAATATGGGGAATACGTACCTTAACATACACTGGAAGCATATGTGTGCACACACTCTAAATAACATATTGTGGAAGCAGCGTGTGAGGTAATGACAGCGTTCACTCTTCCTGAGTACAGACCTTCCATCAAGTACATTGCCTCTCAATGTCACACGAAGTAATGGTCTGCTGTACTAGAAGTATGTCCATCACATTTACCCATTCACCTGCAACAGAGGCAGCCATGGTGTGCACACATCTTACAAACCATGAAATGGATCTCATATCCAAAAGGTAGCACTCAGGTGTGGGAAAAGTAGTCTTACCTCACCATTGCATATGCCATGGCAAACAGTGCAGACAATCATGTATGTGTATATGAAGTATGCAACAACATTAATGTAGAAAATCAACAGATGCCCATCTAAAATAGATGACAACACATGTTGCAAACCGGTCATGAAGGCTGCCCAGAAACATACAGCAACACTGAGACACTTGCAGAAATGTCTAGCAAGTACTGCTTGTGCAGTACCTGTGTCAACAATCACCTGGAATCTGCATAAGTGTGGCCTATGGGTTAGGGTAATCAGATGGAAGAGTTTTTCCACAGGCAACATCATCCAGGGCTCTCTACAGATAGCATATGCATAACATCAAGTCTCCCAAAGGCATGCATTGCAATGTGTAATGGTGTCATGAGTCCAAGGCTGAAACCTACAGACACTACTCATAAAGGTACATGTAGTGCACAAGCAACACCTCACTCCACCTCTGGGCCACAATCCCCATCCTAGCTGGTGCCAGTGTACACCTTTAGGTTTGCTGTTCATTAGCAGGAACTAGGCCAGTAGACATGATGTTCTGAATTTGGAACACTGCAAAGTAACAGTCATGTGTAGCCCATAGTTGTCAAGCATCTGCAATAAGGCTGAGGATGGGGAGGGGTGTCATCCTGAAATATAACAGTGAACTGAAGCATACATCCAAAGCTCACTAAGAATGGCTGTATCTGAACACAGGAAAAGTCATAAATTATGTCAGCCATAACCCTGACTCCACAGCAATAGTGAAGCCACTGTGTGACCTTCAAGGGCTGTGCCCATGAGCTGACCTTGCAATCCGGCAGAGTAGGGGGACATTTGTAGGGGGGAGTGACCAAATAATGCAAGTGAAGATATGCCATGCTAGTATACGCATTCCAGGAATAGTGACTCCTATAGTTCACTTAACAGGTGCTGCAGCAAACCAATGTGTTAAGGGTGTGCACACTTATGCAACCCACATCATGTATGCATCTCATTCAGCATCTGCCCGACTAACACATTTGTTTGATATTGCATTGGATTGCACAGGTCATAATTCACATATTAGGTGTGTGTAATGTTAACATATGCAGTATTGTGTCCCCACTGTATACTATGGAAGAGGCTGGTATGTCAACAAGAGTGTGCACACTCCTCATATCCACATTAAGCTTTGAAGGTTGTCAGTGTAATTGGATGTTATTGCACATACATGCACTGCTGATGAGATCTGCAAATCAGAGGTCAGGCATTAACTATTGACATCAGTCCTCATATCATCCCAGGTATGTGTCAGACAAACACATAGGGGCTGTGAGAAACAGAGCCAACATAACTGCCACACATATACACATTCAGCAATGGCGTGTATACTCGTGAGGTATGGTGCACAGTCGATGCTAGTGTGCTGTACAGGTGCACAGCAATACTGTGAACATGGGTGCAGTGTGTTCCAGGGGAAGGGGCATCACCTACTAACACAACTCATGCATCACAGAGATGTATAATGTCAGTAACAAGGATTTAGTATGGCTGCAGTGCATGCTGTTGAGTGCCATATGTCATGCATGTTGACTGTTGGGTAATGAGAGGTCTGTGTGATATGTTTGTGCCACCTCACCTGTAAGTGTGTGTGTGTGTGTGTGTGTGTGTGTGTGTGTGTGTGTGTGTGTGTGTGTGTGTGTGTGTGTGTATGTGTAGAGGTAAACCATAATGTATAGGTCTTAAATTACATTATTTGTTTGCCCCTCACAGGTGGTGAGGTAGGCCAGGGTCCCTCCTGCAGGCAAACTGATGTTAGTGTCCATACAGACTCTGACAATGATAATAGGCATTGTGAGGCACAGGCAGTGTTGTCAAGGGCTGAACCTGTGCCATCGGTTGATATCCCACTTTCAACCACGCCTTCCCTGCACACAGTCTCAATGCCCATATCTACCTCATCACCAGTGACCATAGATGAGGGACAGTTGGTGGGTGGTGGCATGGGACAGGACAGTATGGGGACTATGGCAAGTGTTTCTGTACACAGCAGCCATAGCAGAATGACTGGTGAGGTACCACACATGCAGATATACAGGGGTGCTCGTAGGGGGCTGCTGGCCATCACGACCCTGGCAGGAGTGCCACAGCAGATGTCACTAGATGCATGGTGTGGACCATCATGGAACCACAGGCATCTATGGAATGTTACACCAGACAGAGTCTGAGCCTCCAGAGGGTTACTCATTCTGCTGTACTTGACAACATCCGTGATCTAGCAGGTACCCAGGTCCTGGATAGATGGTTGGGTGAGATGGTGGGAATCCCTGACCATGTGGTGACTGTTATAGACCATCTGGTAGGAGTAGGGCAGTGGCCACATGGACGTAGGTCACCACCAACAACAGGTGTAGGTCTACATGGATGTGCAACAACTCACGGCTGCTCTCTTAGTGGCAGTACCAGCAAAAGCACTGCGAGGCGGGGTGCTGTCCACACCATAACACAGCAGGCCACATGCACGTGGTCCAGGCCAGTCCCAACAGTGACACGGATCCAGTGGACAACTGTCATCATCAGGGGAGAGTAACATATCTGGCCTTCTGCCTGGTAGTGCCTGTGAAACTCCTGGCAGGCACAGTTCCCGTGTCTGTAGCCGGAGACAGACCCCTGTATAGGGCAGCGATGTGGCAGACACGAGTGCATACATACACACACACTTCACCAACACAGCTAGGGCACCTCCATACCTACACACATCACATCTGCACAGCCCATGTAATAAAGACCCCCTAACAAACAAACATGATGTCAACTCTGGCAAACCTGCCAAAACACCCTGTGCATATGATGATAACTGTGCCACATCCCTGTCATCTATACCATCAATGCAGGAACATGTTAATATGGTTCTGAATCACAGGATGATAATGTCCTAAGGTTTAGCAATATAATGCTGTTGAATGTGTTTTCAGATGGAATGATTAATGCTTACATGTCAGGGTGTGTAGCTGTCCTGCCATGATGCATTATAGCTGTTATTAACACTGACTGACTGTGGTCCCCATAATGTATTTTGTTTGTGTTCTAGGTGTCTATGTGTCAGCAGGATGTTGGTCTGCTGTCCTGTCCTACAAGCGGTGTAGTACAGTGGTGACACATTGACTGCATCATTTTCTGGGTACAGCTGAACACAGGTGACAGGTCTGTATAACAGTTACTGCATGTGCCACGTGACTGATAGGTCTGAGGGGTGTATACAGGTGAGTGTATGGTGGCTGATGTTACCAGATCTTCTACAGTGAACAATTGTAAGTGCACTGTGTAGCACACAACAAATGTCCGTGAATAACACACACACACACACACACACACACACACACACACACACACACACACACACACACACACACACACACACACACACTAGCTTTGGTGTTGATGCAATACACAGAGAATACTGTTCACGTTGATGTACTTCATTTTGCAGTGAACTCATTTTGGCTTTTGTAATTCCACCCAGACCAAATAGACCAATCATCACATCAGTAAATAATCAGTTCACCAGTTTAATGTCATTGACAATGGTACTGGCAGGGTATATGCCCTCTTCCCCAATGTAGTGCAATCCTGGAGTTGGTAATCATAAGTGTGCTGGTGTGGCTGGCACAGCCTTCCACTTTGGGGGGGGTATGGGGTGGTGTAGAACCACACATAGTGTGATTAACAACTACTTAACCTGTTAACATAAACTGTGCAGTATAAAAGTACAGTAAGCGGAGGGATACCCATAACAATATCCCCAATGTGGGTGGCTGTGGCCACAACAACCAAACCCATGTATATATACCAACTCCTGTTTTACTGTACAGCTGTGCAGTGGGGAAGAGGGTGTGTACACATCCATTACTAGTTTTTCTTGAATGTATTTCCACAAGATGATTGCTTTGAAATGTTACCTTTAGCCAATTAGTTCTTGGACAAATGATCTCCTGGGAATACATTTTCTGCAAACTGAAGTAGATCCCTTGACATACACAAACACTTACTTGGCAACACTGAGAGTAGAACCCCCACCTAGGTACTTATTGCTACTAATGTGTTTCTCTTTCACTGAACACACCACAGAGCTTTTAGGGTGAGGTATGCCCCGAGTTTCCTGTTAAGTGAAGAACATCACCAGGCCTTGTACAGTATGGTAATGGGGGATGTACTGGGTGCTAATAACCAATACATAGTATGAGATACTGTCATACACACATTAACAAACGCATACAGTCATAGACACATCTGACAGACCTGGGTTTAGCAGTGCTAAGTACCTTGTCACTGAGTCCATTCTGTTACAGAGAATTTGCACACAGCACATGCGTCATTGGGCTGGATAGTGTAATCTGTTATATGTATGGTTGATGGTGACAGCAGTCCTCATACAGTAGACCTTGGGACATGTACTAGGGGTACCGTGGTGTAAAGACAGTATACCCAGCACCCACACCTACATTGGATATTGTACTCACTGAAACCCATGATAATCCTCTGACATACCCACAATCACATATTGACCAGGACTGCAATACAAACCCTTGTCTATCTAATCAGTTCTACTACATGGATATGCATTTATTGCACATGCCACAGGGATAATAGGGTAAGGGTTTGTCATGGCTCTCCTAATGTCAACAACATCACTATCCCGTATAACATATGTTAAGGTTTATTGCATTTGGAGAATGTGGCCTCAGAATGCTGTCTCCTACAAATATGCAAACACACAAATACACACACTTACCAGAACTCATAGGGTAACCCACGCCTATCTACCCATTTGTAGAACAGTGTTATGTTGGTACCGCAAGCTCCAGGTAGCCCATAAGGTGAAGAGTGTAACAAGGTACATTTAAGGTAAATTACAGCAGCAACCATTTCTAAGTATGGCAATGGGTGGTGTAGTGGGAGAGAAGGCCTCAGGGTATTGTCAACTACAAGTTTACAAACAGACGCTGTTATTCTTAGTAATGCACACTGACACATTTGTCAGTACTGGGGTCCATAGGTGCAGGTGTTCCTAGGTGTGTAGCAGGCTAATGCCCATGGAGAGATGAGAAGAGTAGGGCTTGTGGGTACACTGGTATCATGCCACCTGACATTTGTCAGCAGGCCATCTGTCAACCAATACCACTGGAGTAATCCCCAGGGTGACAGTTAACTCATTCCCTCCAGTAGAGCTCTTTTGAGTGTGTACCTTTAACTCCCAGAGGGTGTGGCTTCAGCCTTTAAAAAATGAAGTTATCACCTTATATTTCTAACAAATACTCATTGACAGAGGTCATATATCAATACAGTTGTGTTTGCTATCATGTATGCTTCAAGATAAAATATTTTGTTACCTTGTATATAGCATGATTTTGGAATTATTAATGGAAATATGAACAAGCAATATTTGATGCCTAGAGGCGCAGTAGGAGGTAACTACAGAAATGCCTGGAGATGTCACTCGGCTGTAATGAGTTAAATTCAACATCCAGTCATGTGGTTTTCTCTTGTAGAGGGACAGTGAGGTGCTCCAATTGATATGTATGCAACATATGTTGCTTAAAATGGCTAGTGTCTGGATTAGAGACCTGTACTCAAGAATGTTATGTTGTCTGAGGTAGTCTGGTTGAGGTATCCATGACATGTGGTGAAAACAGGGTAGGGTTTGCTAGCAGTGGCATTCATAACACAGCTGGGTAGACATGTCAGTGACAGTCAATCATAGATTGCCTGTAAGCAGCCAAGATGGATACCTGACATCTGCACATCTGTACAGAGGACAGACAGAAATCAGATAGCCAACAGGTTATGCATTAGCATCGATGTTTTGACAGATAGACATCTGACACTGATAGGTATGGCATTTATACATGACAGCAGCCTTCAATTACATGCCCTAAACACATTGTAGTCTGCAGTTACTATCCACATATCAGATCAATATCCAGTAGGAGTTATTTAATAACATACAGCTCACACACCAAGAACACGATAGTCAGTACTTAGAGTTCAGCTTTGCATGCAGAGGTGTATGGTTCCGGTACTACACTCTGCAATCTACTGTTACTAGGAAAAGCACTGTTAAAAGTAGGAACACAATGATACAATACATGCAAGTGTGACTGCTTATAACCTGGGATACTACCCATGTATGAAACACATACAAAGAGAAAAGATTTTTGCACTAGCCATGTATACTCAGGTGTCCCATACAGTATACTCACACCCCTTGTTACTGCAATGACAGCACATAGAAGCATGTTATGTACATGGGATTAAAAACACTTATTAAAGATGTCATTACCCTGCTATTTTATCTGACTGGAATGTGGTCACTGGTTACCAGGCCTGAGCTATGCTTAACAGGTGTAAGCAATGCTTAAATGTAAATGCGAAGCAGATTTGTGTAGTGGCAAGCAAAGCCTACATGTTGTAAGCGGCTATTCATTTAACCATACATTAGCACCGCTTAGCTTAGCGCAAACCCACACATACCCACTTAAAGCTGCTCAAAACTGCCTTAATCACTTTGTATCCAACAGTCCTTGTTCTGCCTAGCAACAAAATAAACAGCCTGTACAGGTTGTGAACCCAGGACCCTATACACTATAGTCACAGCATTTAACCACTGAGACTTCAGAGCTGTGAAGATGTAAGTTGTTTTTTCAAATATATCATTACACATACTGAATAGTAGTGAACAACTGCTTTGACTACTACAATTGTTTAGTACTTGTAAGTGCAAATAGTGTTGAATCAGTCATGTTTTTATATCTAAATATATATATATATATATATATATATATATATATATATATATATATATGGTGGGATGTATCTGGGAAGGTATATACAACACTCATGTTTACACATAAGGATATATATATATATATATATATATATATATATATATATATATATATACATATGTAGATATATGTATACATGTACACACACACACACACACACACACACACACATATATATATATATATATCTGGCTTTTCCCGGTTAGGGGTCACCACAGTGGATCACCTGTCCGCTTATGATCGTCAGTGGAGTTTTACAGTGTCGAGCTGCCAGCCTGGTGTCCAACCTTCCACGGAAGGCACACACATGCACACACTCACACCTACGGCCAGTTTAGAGTGTCCAATCCACCTACAGCATGTCTTTGGGATGTGGGAGGAAACCGTAGCACCTGGAGGAAACCCACGCAACCACAGGGAGGACATGCAGACTCCACACAGAAGGCACCCCAGCCTAGATCGAACCAGAGAACCTCTTTTGATGAGGCGACAATGCTAACCACTTCATATATATGTGTGCATATGTGTATATATATATATATATATATATATATATATATATATATATATATATATATATATATATATATATATATATGGGTCCCCTTCAGTCAGTAGATCGAACATATAACAAGTTTGAACCTCATATGGCCGAGACCATATGTTCGAACTTGTAAATGTTCGATCGGACTGAATGGAGATCTCCGTACAGTGCAGAATGGGAAGATTTCCCTTTTCTGCTATGTAGTGCGATCTCAGAGTTGGCATATTTAAGTAAGGGGGTGTGGGCAGTGCAGGGGGGCATAGTCCCCTGCTACAGATGTTTAATTTTGTGTTTTTGCGTTTTTTTTCTTTTTTTACTTCAGTGTTCGTACTATTACAAGTTCGAACATATGGTCTCGGCCATATGTGTTTCGAACTTGCAATATGTTCGATCTACCATATATATATATATATATATATATATATATATATATATATATATATATATATACATATATGTATGTATATATAACATATGCCTATAACATGTAGTGGAGTCATACCTCAGCATCATAAGTCACAACCTCTTAGTGCAAGGGAATGTAATGTAAGTATTGCAGGTATAAATATATAATGTTGCTACAGTAACAGGGGGTGTGTCAACAGACATGTTGTGTAGGAAGTCACTTCTGATACTGACGTACGCCATCAGTTACTGACAGACATCATAAAATCATCATAGCGAAGTACCACACAAATCACAGTAATGATCCTGTGGAATACAGCAGAAATATGACCAATAAACGTGGACAGTCTGGCACAATCTGGTCAGTCCAGAGGTATACACAGAACTCCTTAGTGCAAGGTGTGTGTACCAAGCCTGACAAAGGGGATGTTTACAGCCATGAAAATGGAGATATCACACAAATACTGGAATAGATAAGCTCACATGTTTGATGCATTCACACCATCCTATCTATCCTAATACATATTAATCAGAGGAGCAGGTCTCAAGCCCACAGACGTCCCAGTAGTTAGTGATATACATCTTCCCAGCATCCAGCTGCTTTTTCAGAAATATACAACCCGTATGGTGGCTAGGCAACAGTACATCTGACAAATATCTGGACATAACATCACACTATGTAAATACACTGAGCTGCTAGGCATGTCTCAAAGCACAGTGTAAACTACAAGTGGACTGCCACAACACTGACCCGTTTCCTATAGGGGAATGCACATGTACTTGCAAACATAGCAGGCACTACAGGCATGTAACAGCACAGAGTAACAGACAGCGTGAAAGTGCATACCCACAACCAATCTCAACACAGTCACAAAACCATCCTCATATTTGCCACTCACGCACTAACCCTACATATACTGGCCCAATTCACAGTGTAGTCTAATGCCTGACTTTGGTATGGGACATGTCTCAGTCTGGCCCTACAAACATATACCCTGAGAGCGTACCAGAAACTGGAATAGCATGTAACATCAGATAGAATAGGACCAAGAACACTGACATCTACTACAGTCTGTACACAGGCCAAGTAACATATTTACAATACACTGCTACACAATACTGGTACTCTGTCAACAATCACTATAAGTAAACAGACCTCACTACTGCACAGACTATAACAAAATATCTAGGCTTTGTCCTCAACTATAAGGCCTACTATACATAACATGTCTAGCAGTCTGATATATCACTGGCTTGTTATCAGGTATGATTTCAGTAAATAATATACTGTACATATGCACCTCTTACTGCATGACATATGGATAAAGGGTGACAGACTTGGGGGACAGAGGCACAAACACAGGGCCAGTATTGACATATTGCTTTGATAAACTGAGAAAAGTCCTGGTGTAACAGGGTTTGTTGTGACATATCTTTTCTGAGGGATAAGAGTCAGTAACTCACATGGATGTAACCATGTACTGACTGCAATTATCAGAGTATGCTACTGCATTTCTAAAGATAGGAAATGTGTGAGTAACACACCACATCTAAGACTCCAAACTCTGGCCAGTCTGCAGATAGCCCTACAGGTGAAAGTTTCCTAAACCACATAACACTGTCATGACAGACTTTAAATCATGTAGAACAGCCATATCCACACAACCCCTGTTACTTCAAATGCAGAACAGCAATACTTACTTTTGTCCCCATGTCTGGAACACCCCCCTCCTGTTTGTTGGCCTGTCTCCACAGTGTATGTTGTAAGAGGTATTTCCAACTACCCTCTATGATGCTGTTTGTCAGACACCCACATGAAGTCCTACTCACAGTAAAGGAAAAGGGCCAACACCCATATGAAGTGCTTAGTTATAGGATTGTGTTTTCATGCAATTGACTATAGGAATGATACCACAGCTGTTCCACATGCAATTAGCAAGTGGGGGACTGCAATTTGTGCACAGGTCATCAGCTGATCATGAGCATTACCTACAAAACTCACTCTGCTGCCTATGAAAAACAAATCTACCTTTCCACATCCACCAGAGAGGGGAGAGAGAGAGAGAGACAGAGAGAAAGAAAGAAAGGGAGTAAAGCCAAGTGTGTCTGTGTATGATCCTTGGGTGGAGAATGGTATCTGGGTATTATAATGGTTGCCAATATTGATTATTAATCCATACTGTCACATAGTAATTTCACATGGCTGTACACATTTACGACTGACCATTGTCTAGAACAATCTCTACAGTGTTTGAAAACTGTTGGCCTTGTAATGTGGACAATGGGACATATAGGTCCTCAATATAATGATGTAGTAAAACACACACTGCAATGGATCCTGTCATTAAACAATCATCCCAACACCCACACAGCATACTGATCACACACATTTACCAGTACCGAGTTTCAAACCCCTACCTATGTGTTACTATTACAGTGCTACAAAGTTATTACATGTGACACAGAGTTTACCTGTGGAAAAGCTCTCCAAAGGTATCTTTGAAGGTGAGTGACAACAGCAGCAGTGCTAAAGGAGGGGTAAGAGAAGTGTAGTAAGTGTGAATGTCCACAAAATCAAGTGTCAACAAAGACATACACACACACTCTCTCAGAAAAACACACACATTATCACAGTTGGCAGGATCAAGATTAGAACTCCTACCTAACTAGTTTGCTATATGACAGCATTATGCAGTTATCACAAGCACTACAGAGCTTACAGGGCTGAAACATGGCCAAAGGGTTAATTCAAGGTGAATGACAACAGCAGGCATACACACACACACACACACACACACACACACACACACACACACACACACACACACACACACACACACACACACCTACCTATGTATTGCTACTATAGTGTATCGGAGCTTATAGGATGGATGTTGTCCCAAGGTACTTCTAAGGTGAGGAACATCCCCAGCCCTTGTAAATACAACCCCTACATAGCTATATATTGTTACTACAGTGTACCACATTTATCACACCCACCACAGAGTTTATAGGGTGGACATTATCCCAAGGTACTTCTAAGGTGAGGCACATCACCAGCCCTTGTAAATACTGGCAGTAGGTAAGAGATCTCAAAAATAAATTTACCCTGCACACACATTTACATTTACCAGGCGTGAGGCTCAAACCTCTATCTAACCATCTTTAAAGACCATTATGTTATGCATATACCACATGCACCACTGACCTTATGCAGTTTAGTGTTGGCAACAGGTACTTCTAAGGTGGATGACATCTGCAGGACATCCAAAGTCAGGCTCTGAGATGTGTACTGAGTGTAAATAGGGCCAAGGTCTTTGAGGTACACACATAGATATGTTGACATATGTACACACACAAACACTTGCCACAGATGAGACTCAAACCCATACCTATGTAGTTACTGCTACTACATTGTTCTACATTTATGGCATATGCCATGGAGCTTACATGTTTGAGAGCTGTCCACATATATCTTTGAAGGTGACTAACATCAGCAGCAGTGCTAAAGGAGGGGTAAGGGGAGAGTAGTAAGTGTGAATTCCCATAAAATCAGGTATCATCAAAGACACACACTCTCTCACACAAATGCACACAGTTTCACAGTTGCTGTCTCCAGGATTAAAACTCCTACCTAACTAGAATGTTACACTACAGTATTACACAATTATTACAAGCACCACAGAGCTTATATATTAGAGAGTTATCAACAGGTATCTTTGAAGGTGACTAACATCAGCAGCAGTGCTAAAGAAGGGGTAAAGGGAGAGTAGTAAGTGTAAATGTCCATAAAATCAGGTATAATCAAAGACACACACTCTCTCACATAAAGACATACACATTCCATCTCTGAGATTAGAACTCCTACCTAACTACTATGCTACACAATAGTATTACACATTTATCACAAGCTCAACAGAGCTTATGGGGCTGGCACTTGTCCAAAGGGATATTTCAATGTGACTGACATCAGCAGACATGCTAAAATAGAGCAATGGGAGGTGTAGTGACTGTGAATGGCCTCAAAATCATTCATCTCCACACACACAGTGTTTCACAGTTGTCAAGTCTGGGATTAGAACTCCTACTTAACAAATATACTACATTACAGCATTACACAGTTATTACAAGCACCACACAGCTTATAGTGCTGAGACTTGGCCAGAGGGTTATTTCAAGGCGACTGACATCAACAGGAGTGCTAACATGGGCAATGGGAAGTGCAGTGTGTGTGAATCGGCCATAAACCATTCCTATGGAAACACACACACACACACACACACACACACACACACACACACACACACACACACACACACACACAACTTTACATTTGACGAGGCTAGGTATACAAACGCTAGATGAATACTGGTTTGTACTATCATGTTACACAGTTATTATAAGTACCACATAAACTATAGGGCTAAGGTCTACCAAAAGCAATGTCAACAGTGATTGACATCAGCACATCAAGTGATATTTGCCAATTGGATGTGTGGTGAGTGGGTGGGACAGGCCTCATGATGCAAATCTCTCAATCACTGTCTGTCTGTCTCTTCCTTACATCTCTGTGTGTGTATGTTTGATATATTATAGTGTGTTGGCCTTGGATATGTGTGAGTATTCCTATCCAATGTATGTGCAAAGCATGAATGGTGAACTATGTGCATGATTGGACAGATATGTATAGTCCACTGTGTTGTCAGACCTGGGCTTAATTTCTCTAAGTGTAGGAGCATGCCCATTGTGACCTTCTGTATTGAGTGTGTGAATCCATTCCAGGTAGGTTGTACTCCAGTCCAGGATTTGGTGTTTTACACCTACAGCTAGCAAGCTGTTTCTGCAGGATATCTGTGGATAGGTTGACAATATGGAGTCACAATGGGTGACAGATAGTGGGAAACTGTAACTATTGTGTCTGTGCTTCTTATGTTACATGGTTGGTGTTAGCAGAGATATTCAGACATATGTACTGTTTTACACTGTCATGTATTATGTCATCAACTACTGACAGATATGTATATCTGCTCACAGTTATTCCCTGGTAAATACAAGATGAATGAAGCCGTATCCAGTACTGTGTTCTGCAGCCTACGTATTCTTGCACACTCATGTCATTCTGGAGGGGTAGCCGCAGACACTTGCTGATGGGTCTGTGTAAGTGGTCCAGAACCTTGGTAATGTGGTGGCTGAGGATCTCCTGCTTGTACATATATAGACATAACAGAATGGCCATATCCTGCTGTGGCCATACCTCTAAGCTGTACAGATTCACCCAGATTACCCAGAGGCATGGTTCATATATCTGGTCAATTCCACTTCACATTGTGGATTATGAGCAGGTTTGCAGCCACCCATTACTGGGTTTGCGGGCAGGGGTAGTATGGGCACACAGAGTTTCAGACTTCACACACTCCATGACGTCCATGCTTCTACACCCCCCACTCTGTTATTCTATCCTCTTCTTAACATTATGCA
Source organism: Protopterus annectens (assembly GCF_019279795.1). Classification (NCBI taxonomy): domain Eukaryota; kingdom Metazoa; phylum Chordata; order Ceratodontiformes; family Protopteridae; genus Protopterus; species Protopterus annectens. The sequence continues at coordinate 784,341,771 of NC_056727.1, forward strand.
AGTGATATCTAAGAAATATCCCTATAGTGGTCCATTCATCCCAGCAGTATTTAGTGGTTGGTCCACAGTTCATGCAGTTAGACATGGTGGGCATGCTACTGGGATTTGTCAACATGCCTTGCATTTGTGTTCTGTTGACTGTATAATGTTGTTAGGTGGGATCCCATGAGATATCATACATTGGCTGTATGGGAGAGGCACAGGCCTTTGACAGATGACTCTAGGCCATTCGGTAGTGATGCAGGCCATCTGTAGCAAGCCAGTGTATTTTGTCACTCCTACATTCCCAGGCTGCAAGCCACTGGATTCCCCTGGGGTGACAAGGTAAGTGTGTGAGATGTTAATGGCAATAGTTCCTGTCCATTTTAATCCATTGGTCTGAATGCTGCCAGGGTACAGCTTACAGCTAGGGACACACCTGCATGGAACACCTCTTCAGCATGCTGCATTCTGTGGGTATTCCCATACAGAAGTGGGTGTCATACTGTACTAACTCCCAACAGCAGGGATATGACCTGTGATAAACCCGTGGCTGATGGCGGGGTGAGCTGAGTGCATCTGTGATATGTAAACTTCTTGCTGCTGACTCACATATATATACCTGGGACATTCCCCTTACACTGCCTTGTGTGGGTACATAGGCAGTCTCTCATTACTTCATAACTGTGTCTTTTGTGGTCTGCCACTGATTGGCCAGACTATATCAGTATTCCAGACTACACATACAACTAATGTGCTGCTAACCTGTATGTACAATTCCAAAGGTATGTGCAGCTGACAGTTATATTTTATGTACTCTGTTTAGGGTATGTCTACCTGTGTACTGTGTGTATGTCCAGGCTTACATTCATGGCATGGCCATCTTTCAGACGGTGACAGATATTGACATCTGGACAGTGAGTATGGATGACTGCTGACATGGGTATTGCTGAGATCATAGTGGTTGGCACTACAGTTGTAACATGGCCTTGTCATCAACAGTACTGGCTATAGGCCACTGAGACACAACCCTCCATGCCTAAATGCTGACCACTTCCAGACAATATTGAACACAGAACAACCTAACACATGGACCCCTGCATATAGTACATATGCAACAATCTATCCTGTAAAATTGGCCAGCTCAGGTAATATGTGCTCTACTATTATTAAACCCACATGCACATGTTACTGCATTTCTACATAGGATAATGGGGGGGGGACACCTGATGAATTTAACCATTTGCTATGACTGTACTGGTATTTCAGGTACTCTGTTGGCTTCCATTTTGTTTTGTATTCTGACCTATAATGCAGACTAGAGGCAAATCAGTAGAGTACAGATCTTAGGTTTTATTGACCTATATTTCAGTTTCAGACTTCTTACCCTTCAGAAATAACATACAACTGCCAGACCAGCTGTAGTCTGTCTGTGTAGGTCTGGAGGGGGGCTGTTCACCTTTGCCATCAATTGGAGGCCTTAGCACAGCCTTTCATTATGGTCATCTACACCTGTCCTGCTGGCTGAGGCTCGTGTTGGGTATGTGAGCTTCACTGACATGCATGTATGTGTCCTATGGACACACATTTGAGCCACCACATGCACTGCAGTGGGATTTGTCATCTTGTCTAGTACTGCCTACTTTGCTGACACCAGTATTTGTTATGGATTTCATGCTGCGCATATAGGTATCCACTATCTGCTGCCATCCCATTCAGCCACCTGATTCCCTTCCATGCTCACATCCACACCATAGATACAACAATCAGAACATACTACTTCATTCAGCAATTGATAGGAAGAGTGACTTACCTTGTGGCTCTGCCAGTATTGAGGACGGTGCTGGAGGGCTGACTATGTCGGATGCAAATAGTACACTCCTATACATGGTAAAGCACAGGTAGTGTCATGCTTTGCATCCCTTTTACTACATGTGCGAATCAGAGAGAGGTGTCATTCCCTGGGTCCCTACTGTGTCAGTGTATGTGCTATGGATTGCCTCTTTGCCAAAGCCTGGGCATACTCGGCATGTCTCCTTCTGCCTACAAGGGCAGGCTCAGGTCATTCCTCCCCCGAGTCCCTCTGTGCCTGTGATGGCCTTGGCAATGGTGGGGGGCTGTGTGGCCTTGCCTCATGCTGTTCCTACTGCAGCTGTTTATGCAGGATCATATTGTGTAGCATGGCACATACTACAAACATTTGTCCACATGTAGCTGGGGAGTACTGCAAGGCTCCACCAGATATGTCCAGGCAGCGGAACTGTGACTTGAGCATCCCAAACACACACACTCTATTATAATTCTGGTTTGTGCATGTGCCTCATTATGGAGTTCTTGTTCGGATGTGTGTGCGTTTCTGATGAGTGTCATCAGCCACGGCTCCAGTGCATAACCAGCATTCTCTACTAGGTGGCCATATGGGATATCGCCATGGGCAAATTTCTGGTACAGTTGTGTCATATGCCAGATGTGGGAGTCGTGATATCTTCCAGGGCTGCCAGCACCCACATTCAAGATAATGCCCTGGCATCCCACATGACCTGGCAGTTGATGGAGGGGAAGCCCTTGCAGTTGATGTAGACCCTGACCCACACACCAGGTGGTGCTTTGATGCATATGTGCATGCAGTCTATAGCACCCACTAGCTCAGGGTATTCTGCTGTTTGATGGAAGAGATGCATATTGCTGGTCAACACCTCACAGGTGTTGGGGAAATATACGTGCTCACTAGCATGTGCTGACATGGCATCTAGGAATTGGTGGAGGACCTTGGATTCTGATGCCTGTGAGATCCCCATGATATCCCCAGTTGGCCTTTCTGAAGGTACCTGTGGCTAGTATTCTTAAACCAACACATACTTGGTATGTACTGGGATGGGTTTCCCTCTGTTGGTTCTGTGTGTGAGGTTTGGCTGGCACAGCTCAACAATTTGCTGTAGAATGTCCCTGTCCACCTTATAGCGCTCCACGATCTCCAGCTCATGTAGCCCCTGGTAGATTACATTGGGTCTGTACACTTTTCTCCTCCTCCTCACTGTGGGTTGGTCATCAGCATTCACATCCTCAACACCCTCAGTCTCTTTCATATACTGATGTATGAGAGCAACAGCAGCCCCTAACATTTTTTTAGTTTTGTCAGGTAAAATTTCCTCATCTGTGTACAATGGTGGTGTAGAGTTTGTGGGAAAAACTAAAGTGAAAGGTGTTTGTAAAGTTTATAGTAGTGTGCTGGGCTGGGCTGCTGCCTGTATAACTGGCGGAGTCTGATACATTTCACCTGCCAGCTGTGCTAGTTCTCTGGTTGCCTTCCTACTGCTGTTTTCCCTTCCCATTGCCTTCCCGTTTAAGCCCTGAGGTGCATTGCTCATACCCAGTGCTCAGATGTGAACACAGCTGCTATCTCCTGTTTTTTTCTTTTTTGTTTAAAACCCAGTGCATGGCGCACACACCCATTTAGGCAATGTAAACACTGTTAGGTAGCCTCAGACACACACCCTTCCTTAGCTGTGCTTAGCTAAGGGCAAACACAGGCCACAGAGCTCCAATAAGCTTACAGCATGCATGACACTCCCCCTTATGAGGTCATTTACCTCTTATATGTATAGCATGGTGTTGCTGCACCTACACTTGGGTGCAAGCTAACACTGAGAGGAATTCTGTGATTCAGTATCAATCCCCTCATTTGCATAAAACAGAATGCTAATTCATAGTTATCACACTCACACTGAGCATTCCCCTTTAGCAACCACTATTCCCTGGTATTGTTGTCTTATGCATGCCATTGACTATCATGGCAAAATGCTGATTTGGGTTTAAAAGCTTATTTCCAACTTTTTTTTCTTATTTTCGGGCTGATCCCGATTGCGCACTGCTGCCCTATGCTTAAACGGCCAAAATCAGACAAAATAAAATAGTTATTTTTTATAATTTTGCAACTATTTCCCATACCAATGGCCATACATTTGGCCATTGGCGTGCCAACTACATTGAATACATGCTTTCTTTGGAGCTGTCATGCCTGCGTTTTGTAATTTGCAGAAATGTATTCAGTTATTAACCGAATACATTCCTGCAGGTTACACTATTCCTGCATAGATGCCTGCCTTCTTCCTGGATCGCTAATTCACCTCATTTTCATGGTTTTCACCAGCAAATGGGGTAATTAGCATATAGCAGTGGTGTCCGTACTCATTCCTGGATCGCTCATTGGCCATATTGCCTGCAGCGGCTCTCGCACTATTCCTGCACTCCATGCAGAGTTGCTGAATCCCAGGGTGAGTCTTTGCTTCCATTATTTTTGTATTTAACATGAAGGATCATGCTTCACTTTTCTATATTTTGGATTTGGCATAACCTGTCGTTTCACTGACATGCAAAAAAATCTGTATTATTCGGGATACCTTTTTACCTGTAAATTTCTTCTTATGACAACCCTTGTCTACACATTAGATTAAAATTATTAATTTTCTTATTTCTGAATATTTCTGCCTTAATATTATTTTTGTATGTCTCAAGACTAAAGCTCATGGTGTGTAAATGACTTTGAAGAATATGCCTAAATGGCACATTTGTACAGTTTCTAATGAGGTAAAAAGAATGACTTTTTGCATTCCATACTGAATTCACAGCACTTGTAAATTGCCATAATATTTCCAGTAACAGGAGGTTTTGTCAAAAAAAACTTCCACAAATAAATATTGTTATATATACCAATATATCAAGGATGGCGATGATGCAATAAAAAGATCATGACAAAAAATACCTTTGTGCTGAACCCACTTGATAACTGAATCATGAGTATCCTTAATGTTTTCTGTATGATCAGTATAACTTATGATATTGGTATTTCCTGCTGACCCCCAGTCCAGGATCTGAAAATAGTGGTGAGTGAGATCTGCTGGTAATCAGTCTGCTATTATAACCCAGCCTATAGGTGGTTCCTCTAACAGTTTCCATACCTCGATCACATCTCTCTTATAGCTCACATAGGGCTTGATGCATGTCTGCTCATCGCATAAATTGCTTCTACATGAGTACAACATTCTGTTATCTATATATTGCAAAACGATTCAAGGTTAATTATAGTCCGTTGTTTCCAGGATAATGAGCTGTGTTCAAGCAAAATTTGAGTGATCATTACAGGTATTTGAGAAAGTTAGAGCTTGTCAACAGCTAGTTGAGTGACAACCCAGCCATCATCACTGGAAGGCAACTGGTGTTTTCCAGTGGTAGGCAGCCTTGGAGAAAATAGAGAAAGTCAGTGCTGTATGTGTTGTTATTTTCTCTTCTTTTCATAGTTTGTGAAATCCTGAAGTTGGTGAGGATAATTTAAACAATGTCAATTTCTTCAATGTCCAGCTAGGAAATCAGCCAGATCACTGCTGTCACTGGCTGTTATAAACAGAAATATCACCAGCTGAGAAGAGAATGCCAAGAAGCTTGCATCCTCCAAGAGGTTTAGGAAATCATATAACAAAAGCACATGCCATTCAGATGTCAGGAGAAAAATATAAAACAATGAAAACTAAACCAAATGTCACTACACCTTATAACAAACTGTGTAAAGCAGTGCTATGAGACAAACTGTAGTGTAAACTTGTAGACTTTTGGATTCTATTCCTCCATCAGTTGCTGAAGCTCTTGTTAGGAGATTGTAATGCATTGCTGTCTGCATACAACATCCTTGTTGATCTATCCCCTCCACCTATTTGCTAACAATAAGGAAGGGAGTACAAAACTGATGGTTCAAGGTCCTGACAATATGAATAGAATTAGAGCAGTATATGTACAAGGACTCAATGGTACAAGTACAAACAGTGCTCAGACACACAGAGGGGTTCCCAGGTCGAGTGGAGGTGCATCAGAGTTCATACTGGCATTGGGCTACATTAGCAAAGAGGTCGGAAGGGATGGATCAATAAATATGCTGTATACAGATGATGTGACATTGCAAGCAGTCTCTAAACAAGAACTTCAGCAAATGAGAGGGGAATAGAATGCAAAAATTAAGATGCACAGGAGAAATTGAGTATAAGTAAGAGAGTTCAAATGGGGAAATCAGAAGAAGCTAGAAATTGAGACAGAAAGGAAAATAGTGGCACAGGTTAACAGCTTCAATTATTTTTGAGGAGTGGTTGAGGAGAAGGGAAGTTTAAATGAAGAGGTCAAAGCAAAAATCAGAGGACCTGAAGCCAACTGGCATTGTGTACAAAGGGGAGTGTGTAATAGGCATAGTGTATCAGGGGGAGTGTGTAACAGACGAATGTCAATGAAGCTGAAAAGCAAGGTGTACAAAATAGTTGCTCAACCACTTCTTCATGATGGCACAGAATCCTGGACAGTGAAGGCAGAGAAGTTGAGGAAGCTAGAAGATGGAGATAAAGTGTGAGAGATGAGTTGAAGGATGCATATGTGGGACAGACAAAGACATGATGATATAAGAGCAAAAGCCAAAAACATCTCCAGTTGTAGAGAAGGTTAAAGTGAACAGATTACATTGGTTTGGGCCAGTTCCAGAATATGGTCAAAAGGACCCTAGGCAGGGTAATTGGCCAGCCCTCCTATAGCCATTCCACTGTCCCATTACTGGTCCTTCTCCCCCCAGTTACTATAAACACTGTTCAAAACTGACACTGTGCATACTATTTTCTTCTTTACTTTTGCAATGGTTACAGAGATGTGGAATTAAATTTAAAATTCCTGTTTCAAACATTATAGCACAAACACTGATAGCCGTTTGCTAAACAAAACAGTTGCATATTGCAGATTGAATTTGCATGAGCAATAGTAAACATCTTTTGAAAACAGACTTATACACGAGTAACAGTAAACATCTCTTCCCTTGCTCACACTCATTGAGAATGCTTTGAAACTCACATTCATTGAAATTCTATCTGCCTAGTGGCACAGATTAAGTGGACCTTGGTTCCCGGGCTGTTTTCAAACCATGGGCCCCTTGCATACATTTTTAGGACCATGTATAAAGGCATATTTTCTTTGATTCACCTACCTGATTGTTTTAAATTATATTTCTTGTTTAATATAGCAATATTTGTTAGAATGCATTTTTAAAATGTGAAGTTTTGATAATTTTTTTCCATTAAGGAGTGAAACAAAATGAATCAATAATGTCAAAAGTACCCATTTCAGAATGTCTAACATAAAAGGCCTCTTAAATTATTGTCATAATAATCCATCAATATCTGTAATCAGCAATTATGGCCATTAAATTAAGCGAGTACACATTGCACATCTGCATTTGATTAAAAAAATGGCCACAGTAAAGTATTCCAATTTGCTTTACACAAATACACACTGGTATTGCAAAGACAGGCTAATGACTTTATTAGCTCAGTAGGGTCACTTATTTTTATTTACAGAAATACCCAATCCCAGCAGTTATAGCTACATCACTGAGTGCATCCTTCAGAGATGCCTGTGTCAAAATAAATAAATAAATAAATAAAAACAATTACCAAAGTCACCGATTTCAAATTTGTTTTACATACAAAGTGACCAAAATATTCTTACTTAATACACACACACACACACACACACACACACACACACACACACACACACACACACACACACACACACACACACACGTCCTGCAAAGCTAGATTATAGACAGTTTAAAAATGACTAGACAAGAGCAGAATGTGTTTTCATCCACACAGATTACCACCCACCCACCTCCACTAGCAGTTAGAGCAACTTTGTTGATGGTGTACACCCCTTACTATTATGAAGAAATGCGTTACATGCAATTGGTAGCTTTGGATAAAATACATTAAACTGTATAAAGACCATAGCATAATACCTTAACTCCAACCAAGTATTGCACAGAATAAATAGAAGAGTATTTATGAGAACATAAGAAATATTAACCACCTGGTTAATGTATGCTAAGTCAATATGCACAATCTCTGCAGAAGGAAAAGTCATCTAAATGATTATACATCAGAGAGAACTACTATTAGTGCAGAAGCTGTCCTGTCAAACAACTCTGCATTTCAGTGCTTCACCTATAATTGCAGTGCTTGCAGCCCTTTTAGAATAAATTACCTATGTGGATTTAAAATTGTTGTGCTGGTGATATTGCCATGACATTTCCTGAACTAGATCAGCTATGCAATAGTAGATGTTTGACAAACAATGACAACAAGTTTATACTTAGTAGGCATACAGTCCAGGACATCATTAAAGGGCCTAAACCAAATTCTTATTCCCAGTTGCTCCAAAGCACTGTCTGGTTAAATGACTTGCTCAGTGCCATGGGGTAGAAAAATAAAGGTGGTAAAGTTCAAACACTGTACTTTTGCCACAGGAAGCAGCTCATTAACAACTTGGCACTTTAATCCTCTTCATTAATTGCCAGAGTAACAGTTTAACTAAATACTGAAATCCTTTACAATCTGATCTTTGTGAATACTGTATCACAGTAATATGCAACAATGACTACATAATGGATGCTGAAGATCAGACTTTTCTGGTCATCACTCCAAATAATGCAGTCTATATAACCTGACAAATGTCAACCCTTTGTAATTGCTGGAGGCTGTAAAGAAAGTACTGTAACACTATATTACTGAAATGCAACATCGTTAAACAATCCAGTCCAATTAATGAATTAATTCATTTGTAAGTGCAATGAATACATTAAAACAGTTGCAGACAATATAAAGGCTGCAGCAGGTTTGGTTCAACAATCCACAAGTCATACAAAAATGAGAAATATTACTGCATATAAAATACTGTTTTTTTTTGGGGGGGGGGTCTTACATGCTTGCTGGATACCCACATCTCATGTTTTATTTCATTTTAGCCCTTCCCATGTCTTGTCAGTTATCAGGAATAGCTATCCCTTTTGACATCACTCAGTACAGGTCTGACATACTTGAATGTCTATTAATGTTGTATTGTTGCAGCGTACATTTACAGAGTCAATACAGCCAGATCATGGACAAATGGAACTCTATGTATGGTAAAGAATCAGCCCCCTTCACCATTACCAATATCCTATTACTTAACTGTATTTTCTCAATTACCAAAAACACTGTTCACTCTGTCAGTGCACATATTTTCTTCTTTACAATTATCACATATAATTGGATCTTATTTAAAGCTATTATTTCAAGTTTTACAGAAGAAAAAAAAAACATTTGACAGACAATATCTAAACAAAAAACAGTCACATTAAAAACAGATTTAGCATGAGTAACAGTAAAAGTCTCTTTCCCTCAAAACTCACTTAATGAAAATGCATCTGTAACCCATTAATCTATAAGAGATGTGCAGTGGTTCATACTCAAATAGCATATAGTGAAGTAATAATTATTGTTGATGTGAAGGGTGTGGTAATTCAAAAAGTAAAAGTATAACATACTTACTAACAGCCTGGGACAGCCCACTGGACATGTGTCCTTTTTTGGAAGCAGCCCAGGAATACTGTCTGGTGAAGCAATTTGACGGAGTTTCAGAAGACAAATGACAGCTGAGGGAATCAAACCATGTACTACAGGAAGCAGCTTTTTAACAGCTCATAATATTACTTATCTGCACTAGATGTTAGACAAACTGTTGTAGACCAAACAACTGCAGTGCATTTCACACATATGCATCTGCAAAAAACAAGGTAAACTAAAATGTATTATAATTAAAATATTAACATTAAATTCATAGACTTCACACTGTCCAGTTAATTTGCATGTAAATAATAAACATACTGTCAATATTAAGGAAACCAAGTATCACATCCAAAGAATATGGCTTATGTAATGATGTTCCTGTTTACTACAATCACTTTCCTTCCTGTACACCATAGCTTATCCAGATTATAGATATTAAGTATTAGGCTTGCTGTCCAGGGAACCACTGAGGAGTCTAGCCCAGATTTCCAGTTGCCCCTAAGGTGACTTGCGCAAGGACATGGCATAGGTACAAGGCAAAATCAGATATGATCTGAACAATTGGAGGCAAATAAAATAAAATTACTCTAAATCATTTAAAAAGTTATCAGAACAGATTTTGCATCAACAAAACTGTAAAACTTTAATGACTGATATTGATTGAAATCAGTGATTTACCAAAGACAAATTGCTAGCAGTTTGTGTGGATGATTAAGGTTCTTACTTCCTGTAGCTAAAGTACAGAGTTTGACCCTGCCTGATTGTACGCACATGCACACGCACGCACGCACGCACGCACACACACACACACACACACACACACACACACACACACACACACACACACACACACACACACACACACACACACACACACACACACACCTTTTATTTATTTATATATAATGCTGTGACACCCCCATCAGGCTCTGGACTGAGGTAGCTGCCTAGGTCACCTGATCATGTTTCTGGTCTTGGTTTGGCCACATGTGCAGGAAAGCAGGAAATTAGTTAGGGAAGAAGATTTGGGAGAGACAGGAAGAAGGCAAGTGTAGAAAGGAATGTCTTGAAAAGAAATAGATGGATTGCAAGAGAGAAGACCTGTGACAGTCAGACATGACTATTGAAGAAGAGATGACAGTAGCATTGAATAAAGAGAGGTGGCAACAGTTGATATACCACCCCGACTACATGTAGAAAATGGGAAAGGGAGGCTGCTGATGTGATTTTATCTTATGGGAAGTGATTCATTTAGCAAATGATTCTGGAATTTAGAACTTTTCAAGGTGGCAGTTTTTCAGCTTGAGAATGGTAAAAAAATACCCCCCCCCCCCAGGATTCTCAAAAGCCTGTACGGAGTGCAAGATGAGTGCAGTAGCTCACGCAGGCAATATGAATGCCATGCGATCCAGGAACAGCCAGCAGGGGCATGCACGAGAGCTCCAGCACTAATCTTGCACGGACTAACCCTGGTATGCAAATCACTTCATTTGCTGGAGAAATCCATGCAAATGAGGGGATATTGCAATCCAGGAAGCTTGCAATAGTCTGTGCAAGACAACTAACCGAATACATTTCTGCAAATTCCAAAATGGAGCTATGATAGCTCCAAATAAAGGCTGCATATTATTGAAGAAGCATGCCAATGGCCAAATAGAAGTCCATTGGCATTGCAAACCATAAAAAAAAAAAAACTTTTATTTTTTTTTTGCCGATCTCGGCTGTGTAAGCATAGGACAGTGGCATGCAAATGGGATCGGTGGGAAATAATAAAATACATTGAAAATGAGCATGCTTACAAAAATCAATATTCTGCCATGCAAGTCAATGGTAGGCAAAAGACAACTTGGCCAGTGAGTAGTGGTTGCTAAGGGGGGAGGCTCAGTGTGGAACATGTAACTATGTATTAATAGGCAATCCTATGCAAATGAGGGAAATGTTAGTGAATCTCAGATTTTCCCAGGGTGTGAGGCAGGTCCCAAGAGTGTAAGAGTATAAATAGCTGGGTGCAAGACTAGGATATAGGTGACATGATGGGGGGTGTCAGGCATACTGTAAGTGGATTGGAGACCTGTGGCTCGAGATTGCTCCTAGGTTAGCACAGCTAAGCTAGGGGTTTGTCTAAACCTCCCTAGCACACTATACAAAGTGTAAGCAGGTGTGCGTGCCGCACACCAGGTTCTACAGGAAGAAAAAGGAAGTTAAACCAGGAAAATTCAGCTCTGTGCACATATGAGCACTCTGTTTGTGTGGCTCGCACATGGGCTTAAACAGGGAGGCAATGGGAAGGGAAAACAGCAGTAGGAAGGTAATCAAGGAGAACTAGTTTAGCTGACAGGTGAAATGTATCAGAATCAGCCAATTACACAGGCAACAGACCAGCCCAGCCCAGCACACCATTATAAACTATGCAAATACTTTTCCCCCTTGTTTTTCCCAAAAACTCTGCATAACCGGTGTATACAGACAGGGAAATTTTACAAAACGAAAGCAAGAGAAAAAATGTTATGGGCTGCTTTTGCTGTCATAAACCAGCATGTGCAAGAGGCTAAGGGTGGTGAGGATGTGAATGCTGCTGAGCAACCCTCAGTGAGGAGACTGAGAAGAGTGCACAGACCCAGAGTAACATACCAAGGGCTACATGAGCTGGAGATAGTGGAGCACTATAGGGTGGACAGGGACCTCCTACAGCAAATTGTTGAGTTGTGCCAGCCACGCCTCACACACAGAAGTAATGGAGGGGAACCCATCCCAGTGGATACCAAGGTATGTGTAGGTCTAAGAATACTACCTTCCAAAGTTCAATTCGGGATATGATGGGGATTTCACAGGCATCAGCATCCAGAGCATGTATATTTCCCCATCACCCATGAGGCATTGACCAGCAATATGCGTCTCTTCCACTAGATAGCAGAATACCCTGAGGTAGTAGGCGCAATAGACTGCACGCACATATGCATTAAAATACCACTAGGTGTTCAGGGTAGGGTCTACATCAACTGCAAGGGCTTCCCCTCCATCAGCTGCCAGGTAGTGTGCGATGCCCAGGATATAATAATGAATGCATGTGCTGGCTGCCCTGGAAGCTACCACAATTCCCACATCTGTCATCTGATGCAGCTGTACCAGACATTTACCAATGGGGACATCCCACACAGTCACCTAGTGGGGGATGCTGGATATGCACTGGAGCCATGGCTGATGACACCCATCAGAAATGCACACACACTCGAACAAGAATTCCATAATGACACACACGCACAAACAGGAATCATAATAGAGTGTGTGTTTGGGATGTTCAAGTCACGGTAACGTTGCATGGACACATCTGGTGGAGCCTTGCAGTACTCACCAACTACATGTACCCAAATTGTCCTTGTATGTGCCATTCTACACAATATGATCCTGCGGAAACAGCCGCAGCAGGAACAGCTTGGGGCAGGGTCACACAGCCCCCTACCAGTGCCAAGGCCTGCACAGGTGCAGAGTGACTCGGAGGAGGAACAACCTGAGCCTGTTCCAGTAGGCAGAAGGAAGCATGCCCAGCATGTCCTGGCCTTGGCAAAGAGGCAACCCATAGCACATGCACTGACACAGTAGGTACCCAGGGAATGACAACTCTCTCTGACTCACACATACAGTAAAAGGGATGCCACACATGACACTACCTGTGCTCAGCCATGTATGAGGAGTGTACTATGTGCATCTGACATAGGCAGCCCTGCGTCACCACCCTCAATACTGGGACAACCCCAAGGTAAGTGACTCACACATACCAGTCGGGGGGCACATACCCAACAACAGTCACATCCAGCAGGATAGGTGTAGACAAACACAAACAAATGCTGTACTATGGCCTCTGAATAAACCCCATGGGTAACCCCTACCCCAGCCCTACACAGAAAGACTACAGCAGGCCAGCCAGTTCGATGTCAATTGTGAAGGCTAGGAAGTCAGAAACGAATATGTACGTAGTAAAAGCTACGATCTGTAGTACACTGGTATGCCTCTAGCCAGCACGATAGGTAAGACTACAGACTGAAATTGTGTACCTGACATAACAGTAAAGTCCTAGCAACTGTGTAAAAGTGTAAGGTGTGCCCCACCATCCTATGTACACTTATAGTAACAGCCAGGTGTGCCCCCCACCCCTGTGTAGTAATGTAGAAACAGTTTTGTGCCCCCCCCGCTAAGCAGAAATGTAGCAACAGTCAATGCTAAATGACTGATGTATACCCTGCAGACACAGCATGCTACCTGTCGGTGTAGAGCACAAAGGTCAGCACTGCAGTACAAACCACCTGGACTTGATCCACACATGCAATATAGATGGCCATACTGGGCATGCTCACACACTTAAATACAAGAAGGCCATGTCAGCAAACAACAGTGGACCAGACGTATCTGGCAGTTGCAGTTCTTAGTGCAGACAAATGTCAGCATGCACCACTCCTGCCTTGCACACACAGTGGATATGAATACATACATATATGTAAGGACAACACACCATAATAAGCCAAAGGTAGACAGACATAGATGTGTTGAAGAGGGTGACCATGTCAAGGAGAGATCTAGGCCTGTCCCACCCAGCACACAGCCAAAGGGCCCCAAACACATGAGGTGCAGGTGTCGCTCACTGCAGATACTAGCCCCCAGTATCTGTCAGCATGACGGCATGTTGCACGTGCCAGCTGTGCAACTTGCCTGTACAAGGAAGATGTCACCTAGTAGCTGTATACACGTACCTGTGGCATATGGCCCTGTGTGTGCCAGCATGTGGCATGTCAACCCCTACATGAACGGGTTACGGCCCATGCACACACTGCCCTCCCCATAGCAGTATCATGACAAGCCTGCTGAGGTCATCCAATGTGAAATACACCTTTGAGGGAGCTGTAGCTCAGTAAACCCCATGGTGCGTCCCAAAACTGTGTACTGCTGTACTGATAAACTAGTTAGGTAGTAGTCCTAACCCCAGACGTGGCAACTGTGTGAGTGTGTGTATGTGTGTGTGTGTCTCAGTCTCTGCCTGTGTAGAGAGAAATATTTTCTAGGCTACTCACACTCAGTACAGTTCATATACACAACATTGGTAAGGCTGCAGATGTCATGCACCTAGAAATACACCTCTGGGGAAATCATAGCCCAGTAATCTCCGTAGCACGTCTTATAACTGTGTACTGCTCTAGTGTGATAAAGTAGTGAGGTAGGTATTCTAAACCCAGAATTGGCAACTGTTTGTGTGTGTCTGACTGATTAGAGAGCAATGCTTTTTAGGCCACTCAAACCCCGTACAATACACATACTTGACTTTGGCAAAGCTGATGATGTCACTCACCTAGAAACGCACCTCTGGGGAAATTATAGCCCAGTAATCTCTGTAGCGCACCTTGTAACTGCATACTGCTCACTAGTGTGATAAAGTAGTGAGATAGGTGTTCTAACCTCAGACCTGGCAAGTGTGTGTGTGTGTGTGTGTGTGTGTGTGTGTGTGTGTGTGTGTGTGTGTGTGTGTGTGTGATGGTGTGTGAATCTGTGTGTGTGTCTGACTGAGTAGAGAACAATGCTTTTTAGGCCACTCACACCCTGTACAATACACATACTCGACTTTGGCAGGGCTGCTGATGTCACTCACCTAGAAATACACCTCTGGGGAAATCATAGCCCAGTAATCTCCATAGCATGTCTTGTAACTGTGTACTGCTCTAGTGTGATAAAGTAGTGAAGTGGGTGTTCTATCTCCAGACCTAGCAACTGTGTGTGTATATGTCGGTGTGTGAATCTGTGTGTGTCTGACTGAGTAGAGAACAATGCTTTTTAGGCCACTCACACCCCATACAATACACATACTCGACTTTGGCAAAGATGCTGATGTCACACACCTAGAAACACACATGTGGGAAAGTCATAGCCCAGTAATCTCTGGCATCTTGTAACTGTGTACTGCTGTAGTTTTGTATAGAATTGTGGTAGGGTTCCAACTCCACCCATGGCAGTTCTGGATGTTTTGTGTGTCCTGCAATGTCTGTGTATGGAGCAATGCATCATGGGCTACTCACTCGTAGTGCATTTCAAATTACCTACATTGCCAATCCTGTTGATGTCATTCATTGTGAAGTAAAGCTTTGGGGAGAAAGGACTTTAGTAATCCCTGTGATGCGGCCTATAACAGCTCTATGCTGCAATGTGATATAGACCTCAGTCAGGGGTTTTATAGCCACACATGTCAGTTGTGGATGTTTTGTGTGTGTCTCACTGCCTGTGTAGGAAGCAATGCATTTTAGGCTAGTCACTTGCAGTACAGTTGAAATGCCCTACTTTGGTAAACCTGCTGATGTCATTCAATGTGTAATACACCTGTGGGGAAGGCTGTCTCTAGCAATCCCTGTGGTGTGCCCTATAACAGCTCTATGCCATAGGTTGATATAGACCTCAGTCAGCGGTTCTATACCCACACATGTCACTTGTGGATGTTATGTGTGTGTCTCACTGTCTGTGTAGGAAGCAATGCATTTTAGGTTAGTCACTTGCAGTACAGTTGAAATGCTCTACTTTTGTAATTCTGCTGGTGTCATTCACTGTGAAATACACCTGTAGGGAAATAGTAGTCCAGAAATGTCCGTGGTGCATACTATAACTGCGTAGTGCTGTCGTGTAATAAAGTAGTTAGGTAGGGGTTCTACTCTCAGACATGACAGGTGTGTTGTGTATGTGTGTTTGTAACCCGTATCCTGTGTAGAGGTGAGTGTGTGTCAACTGTGGGCATTGGGTTGGGGGTTTTGCTAATTTATTTTATGGTGGCCCTACTATATATCACAATGTCAACCATACAGGGATAAGAAATGTAAATTAGCTGGGAGGATGAGGTGCAAAGCCATACCCATACATGTGACATCAAGCCCAGACAATCCAAGTTAGCAACCCCACTATTACCCAGAGCACACACTCAACCCATGTGTCATATGAACACACATGCCTAGTCAGCAGCCAATACATGGGTATAGACTGAATATTGGCCACTGATAGTAGCTATGTAGTGTTAGCAGTGGGCTACAGAGGGCATGTCACCCTGCCCATCTGTCCAATATGCACGTACATGCAGACAGTGCACTTCTACCATGTTCCCCAATGGACACCTGCACCACCTGTGGTGCCTTCACATGTGACTCACAACAGACATACCATGCCTGACAACATGTCCTGTATAGACAGATGACACTGACATCAGGGAATGCTGATGGCATGCCATCAATGTAGCTGAAGGGTAAACCTGCTGCCCAGTACCAGTTCCTGCCACAGGTGGGCAAGACTGGCACATCCAATGATAATCTGTGTTCACAACATGGGCCAGACACCCCAGGTACAGTTTCACATGTCACTGTACATGCATGTGGGAGGTGTGTACATCCCAGACACCATCCATGTCATGGACTAAGGAACACATTCATGGCATGTGGTGTACTGCTTTGGCCACACACAAGAGTCACCCAGGTGACTGGATGAGGGATGCAATACCCATTTGTGTTCGCAAATGCAGTAACTACAGGACTGAGCCACAATGCAGACCATTGTCATGTGGCCTGATGCCAATGTATACCCATCACCTACCCTTGTACAGCCTGTGGCATAGTTGACCACCACACACCCGTGTAGACATGCACCCATGCATGTCAGAATTGGCATCCTGTATGCTCATGTGTGTGTGTTGTATGTCCACATCCACACTCGCTACAACCCCCCGCAGGGCATACTGAAGCATACTGTCTGATGTGTGACATCTCCTCATACTCTTTGCCTATACAGCCTCCGTATGACCCGTGTGGTGCATGTGATACCTGCACATTGATGTGCTGTGGCAATCCCACTAGTGATGAGTTGCACTCCTGTCCCTGCCAAGTGTGTCAGTGTGTGTACGTCCCTGTGTGAGTGTGCCTGAGTTGACACTTGCACATGTTCATGCACACAGGCACTTGTACGACTCCTACCGTATATCTACTCCTACCGTATATATTTTTCCTCCCAATTGGCAAGGACTAAATTGGCGTAAGCAGGGGCACATGTGGCCCCCATTGCTACTCCTTGAATATGAAAAATTTATTGGAAAATGGGAAAGAAAGAAAGGTTGGGGACAGGGCTGTCTCATGTAAGGTGGGGACATTTAAATGTGGCAAGTGCAAACAATGTGAATTTGTAATAAATCTTGAGAAGGTATATTTGGAGAGTAGGGAACTGTGGCTCTATAGTAAAGGTTATTTTAATTGTGATTCTAAAGGACTGATTTACCTGGTAATTTGTAAAAAGTGTACTTCGTTTTACGTAGGTAAAACCGAGAGATCCCTGAAAAAGAGGATCTACGAACACATGTACGATGTCAAAAAATGTAGGGAAACGAATGCACTTTACAGGCACAGTAAGATGTGTAGAGAATATCAGTTTTATTTCTTTATTTTAGACCAAGTAAAGGAGGACATTAGGGGGGGCCCATGGGAAGAGACTATAGGCTACAAAGAATTATGGTGGCAAGTAGCCTTAGAAGCCAACAGGACCCCTGGCTTGAACGAGTATATTTCCATCTTACCATTGTTAAAACTAAGGGCAGCTAGAATTTAGTTACATTTTTTATTTTTATTTCTTAAAATGGCCAGCAGATGGCGTTAAATAGTACAGAAAGAAATCTCACTCATTTTAAACATTGTTTTTTAAATGTATATTTAAATAAATATAAATTGTTTTTAATTCCAAGTTAGATAGGAACTCAACACAATTACAGTCAATATTATTTTGATTTTAACAATGTTATTATATGTATATAAATTAAATTAAATTATTCTATGGTTTTAAGAAACATATATTAATGAGATATCAAAGTATTTTTAAAGAACATTTGATTTGTTAATTTGTAATTCTGCTTAGTGGGGATTGGTTTGTGAATTTTTAAATGTGTACTTAAGTAAGTATTGAGTATGGAATTTGTGTTTAATCTGATGAAGTCTTTACATAGACGAAAACGCGGATTTATGAATAAAGCGTTCATTTGGTGGAATATTTTCGCTTTCTCCTCATTACTTCCTTATTTGTGTTTTATTGGTACTGTTTTTGGGAAGTAAGCCGTTGGTTTATTTTTTTATACACATGTTATAAGCCAATTTCAGCATCCACACACATGTCTATGACCACAATCCCTATGACAGTAGCAACATTCTAGTAATATACCTGCTATACATACCTGGCATCCCCTTGCACTATGACATTGGGACTGTAGGGGCTGGGGTATGGCTGCACTTCATGTCCAGGACATATGGTGGAAATATATGTACATATACCTATCCAGATAGCTATATATATATATATATATATATATATATATATATATATATATATATGACACGTGTACGACATTGAATTACCACTGTCATGGAAACAACCCACTATAAATCCCTACAGCATGTGGCCGTGGCCCCTTCACATTTCCTGTGTGATGGATATCTGTCCTGTGTGTGGGCATCAGTGATACAGGCAGCAGGTAGCAATACCTCTTACAGCAGAACCTGCAGACACAGGCCAAATCCACATCTGGGTAAGGTTCCATACCTACAGACAGCATGAGTAGTGTTGTTGTGTGCAATGTATCTTGCATTTCTTACAGGGTTTCTGTGTACATGTTACTTTTTCATGGAATGTTGTCTGTCTGCATATCACTCGTGGGCCTATCTGTATTACCAGGGGGATTGGCTGTTAGGTTTTGTCTGTGCCCCACACAGGTATTGTCCCAAATATATCTGTGGCATTCTGTCTGTTGAGTGCTATCAGTACATGGCTACATCCATTTGTATTTCAGTGTCATATCCCTGCATAAGGGAATGCTGCAATGAATCCTGTAGCACCAGCAATTCCCAGGGTGTGTAACAGCAATAATGCAAATATGGTTCTATGTTCCTGTCTCTGCCCTCCATATATATGCTAGTCTTTGTCCTGCTGTGATAGAGGAAGGGTTGTTAGGTAATGGCCAATCATTATTTACTATCATCTCAGTCATGTCATGGACTCCCACAACAACTGTTGAGCCATGTCCATATATATGGGGGCAACAGCTGGAGAACACATTTGTGCCCTTGTACATTCCTGAGGTAAGTGTGTGGTACACAGTGTTCCTTGCCCTTGTACAGCCTTTTATGGGGAGGAGCTTCTATGCCATTAACCTAGGCTATGGCAACTTTCCAGTGATATAACTATTAAGAAGAGGGTCATTCAGTGTGATAGTGAGGTGTTAAGTTAAGCAATGATTTGTACAAGATACTGTGACATTAACAGAAGTACTACTTTTCCCCCTAGCGCTTGACTACAGGGTGTAATTGGTGGCTGCTGGACTACATCTGTAATTGTTGATTATTACGTATCCGGAGGGCAAATCCTGTTCCTACTGTTGTACTAATTGAAGGCCTTGGCCTAGACAGCATAGTATGGTATATATATATATATATATATATATATATATATATATATATATATATACACATTGCTTGCATGTACTGTTTTGTGTGGGCCTTGCATTCATGGCTGATTACATATTTCAAACCTTATGTGGTGTCAGTACTGGCATACATTATTGCATAGTACAGGAATAAAGGTTATCTATGTATGCATACCTGTATGTCGTGTCATGTCCTTTGAATTGTAGGTGGGTATATGTTTAATGTCAGTATTCTCATTTGTGGGAATGGTTGCCACATTACACAATTCACAGGTGCCAGTTAAAGGGCTTGTGGCTGAGGGTTATACTTTGCACCCAGTACTAATATATATATATATATATATGTATCTATATATATATATATATATATATATATATATATATATATGTGTGTGTATATGTGTATGTACCTATATATATCTCATATGGCTATATATAGCTATATATATATATATATATATATATATATATATATATATATGTATCTATATATATATATGTGTGTGTGTATCTATAGATATATACATCTGTACATATATATATATATATATATATATATATATATATATATATATATTTATTTTATTTTATTTTTATTTTATTTTACATTTGTTGACCCGGCTAGTCTAACTGGATACATGTCCATTTTCAGTAGAGGCCCGGGAGAAAAGCTCTAGGAAAACATACAAAATTAATAGAGGATATAACAGAAACAATGTAAACAGCAGTAATTGTTACATAAAAACATTATTTCAAAAAATTGATTATAAGTTTTTTTTTTCTTTTTTTAACAAAAGAACTATTCTTAGTAAATATAGCATAATCAAAATCTTTTAAGGGTAGTCTACTAAAGAAGATATAATATACTTGTAAACATTGACTTTATATGCAAAACTTAGTATATAGAAGCATTATAGAAAGGTTGTAGTAGATGTAGGGTGAAAATTAGAGTCAAGAAAAAAATGTTAGTCAGGGTTGGTATAGGAGCATAACCAGTGGTTATTGAGAAATAGTTTTAGATTTCTTTTAAAAAGTGGGAGTGAGGTCCAAGATGTGAGTTCAGGCAGTAGTTGATTCCATACTTTTCCGACAGAGTTAGAGAACAAGGAGTCACCTGCTGAGTTTTTTGATTTGGTAGTATTCATCAGCATTTTGTTTGAGGAGCGTAGATTCTTGAGATTATTATATGGTTTAATGAAGCTAGAGAGTATAGGAGTATTGCTGGGTTGATAAAGGGTCTTATGGGTTATAGTAAGTTGGTGGAATTGAATCTGATTAAGAAATTCTAACCAGCCTAGTTGTTTTAGATTCAGACAGTGATGAGTTCTAAAAGGAGAGCCTGTAGCAAATCTGGCAATATTATTATTGGATATAGCTAGTTTGTTAAGGTTATTTTTAGAAAGGTTGGTGTATATAGGAGAGGCATAGAGTAGGATTGAGATTAGGTGAGTTCTACCTATAGCAGTCCTAGCTACTGGTGTAAGAAAGGGTTTGATTCTGTAGAGGGATCTTAGTTTTCTGTTAACTAATTGTATTGTGATATTATGTGAGTATCAAAGTTGAGATAATTGTCAATTGTAATTCCTAAGAGTTTAGTGGTTGGGTCAGGAGAAATAAGAGTACCATTATTGGATGTGAGAGTGAAATGTAGAGTGGTGGACTTTTGGGTTGGTGTGAAGAGTAATAGTTTAGTTTTTTGGGGGTTTAGTAGGAGGCAGCGGTTAGAGACCCAATGTCCTACAGTATTGAAAGCTTTTTGTGTAAGAGACTGAAGTTCGGCCTGGGAAGTGGCAGAACAGATTATAGTAGAGTCGTCTACATATTGAATGCAAGTGGAGAGTGGAATGGCTAAATGGAGGTCGTTGATATAAATGGAAAACAAGAGAAGGCCTAACATGGAGCCCTGTGGAACACCTAGTGAGATAGGAAGGTGATTAGATAGTTTATTTTTCCAGAGTACAGCCTGCTGTTGGTTTTCAAGGTAAGATATGAACCAATTCATAGATAGAGGGTCAAGTGAAAGGGACCTCAGTGTATGTAGAAGAAGGTGGTGATTAACCATGGCAAAAGCTTTAGATAAATCGACAAAGACTGCAGAGGTAGGAATATTTTTCTTATGGTTTTCATTGATACAATTTGTGAAGGATAGCAGGGCAGTAGTGGTACTGTGGAAAGGTCTGAATCCGTGTTGACAGCTAGCCAGTAGGTTGTGATGGAGAAGGTGGTTAAGTAGTTGTTTGTGGATGCACTTTTCCATTATTTCTGCAAGTGGGGAGAGTAGCGCTATGGGACAAATGTTGGAAAAGTCATTGGAGTTCCCACCTTTATGTAGTGGGATGATATGAGAAATTTTCCAGATAGATGGGATAGTACCTTCCTTTATGGTTCTATTTATCAGTACGGAGATGGGATAAGCTATAGCTTTAGCTCCTTTTTGCAGGAATTCAGCTGGGAGTTTATCAGCTGAGGGGGTAGTAGTATATACATATATATATATATATATATATATATATATATATATATATATATATATATATATATACACACATACATACATATGAACATATGTATGTATCTATATACAATTGCTGTTATATGATTATTTGTGAGTCATACATTAATTTATATATATATATATATATATATATATATATATATATATATATATATCTACATATAGCTGTCTATCTGTCTACATTTACAGATATATCTGTCCATATGTCCATGCAAGATCGGATCATATTTTGGCCTGTTCCTCATTCACTTGGCAATTGTCATGGATGATCGCAGCATTGAAGTCAGTAACTAGTGGCAACACTTTTGTGTTTCAGACTTCATCTCCTTCTACATATGTGTTCTAATACATATAACTGTGTAACTCACAACATTTTAAGTGTATCAGAGCATTAGTTGACATATATCCCTATTTGTACCCACAGTGTGGCATATTTTGTCCAGACTTCTTGCATTAACAGATTATGTGGTGTGATAATAATACATTTCCTGTACTGTTGACTGATTGTGCTGCAGGATATGTTTGTGAAACATCAGGTTATGTACATCTGCCATGGTTTAGTGGTAAATCACTTTGTGTATTAAGTGCAGGGTACTGGGTTCAAGCCTTGGAGATGCAGTTTATTTTGTTGCTGAGCAGAACAAGGGACATTGGCTATAGAGTGATTAAGGCACTTTAAAGCAGTTGTAAGCAGGTTTGCATGGTGGTAAGTACTGCTATCCTCTGGTTACAGTTTCTTACACTAAGTTAGCTTCAACTTTGCTTCATCTGTGTAGGCAATGCTTACCCCTGTGCAAACACACTTAAACACGCTTACTACTGCTTATTTGTGCTTAAACCTGCTTACTACTGCCTAAATTCATTATGACACTGACACTTCACATGTGCATTTCATGCAGTACTCCAGTTCACATTTAAATGTTATTATACAGGTTTTACGGCAAAGAGATGTACAAATATGTTCATATACAGATTTCACATGGAAAATGATATGTGCTGCAGTGGGACTCGAACCAGGAATGCCTATTTATTAGGTGGGTGCTCTAACCACTACACTATTGCTGTGCTGCTTCATTTGCATATATATTCCTTGTTATCCTCTTCAGCCTTTTCAGCTGCTTTAACCGTAGCTAAGCGATGGGCAAACCCGCGCACCTACGGTTAGCTGTACTCGGGGTTTTAAAAAAAAATACAAGGGTTTCTTCGTTTTATTTCAATGTACTGTTGCTGTTGAACACATGGGGTCTGTTGGTGGGGATATGTGGACACCTATGAGCGGTCTCGCTCATTTATTTACACTTTTTTTCTGTTCTACTTTGCAGGGGCATGTTTATTCTGCGAGCTCTGCTCTCAGACACGCCCCCCTGCACTCGTCCATGCACAGTGTAGGATTTGGAGCTCAGGCAGCACTCCTTCATTAATATGCATGGTGCGCTGCTGTCCTCCTCTTAAACTGATGCTTACGTTCAGGACTAGTTTAGTCCTGCATGGCAGATTAGTAAATCCAGGGGAACATCATAAACTGCTTAGTGTATAGACGTTTTGCCCACAGTTGAGATGATTTAGTTACTTATTTATTTGTAAATACATATGCATTTTAATATGATAACTGGGTTTAATGTACCGATCCTGAAAAGCCAGTTTCTGTCATTGCCTAGATGCAAAGCAAACCAATGAGTCATATAAGCTAAAATCACAATTATAGACACTTAAAGAACAAACTCATTTTGTAAAGCATATAAAACATCACCATTATATAAAACATCACCAATATGACAGGCTTAGGTAGGTTTTACCTAAATGTAAGAAACTTAAAAAGCAAAACTTTTCAGTTAATTTAGGTTTCTTTTTAAGTATCTGATTTTATATTGACATGTGAAACTTCATGGCTATCATAGTTTAATTTGGAAGAAACTGAAAGCTTACATTTATTGTAATAGCCATTACCATAAACTAATTTCAGGAAAATCTCTATCAATGTTCTAGGAGAGATATGCAATTCACAATTTTTTTAATTTATTTTTATTTTTCCTAATGATTACAACTCCTTTCTTCCTATTTTACTAATTGAAGGCTATTTATATACAGAGTGACTAGTATCAGTAGACATTATTAGCTTCTGTTGTACTGTTTTGAAAAGAAAATAACTAAATAAATCTAAACTTACGAAACTACTCAGTGTTTCTTTCTAGCAGCATTTAAAAACATCAAGGGACAATTTTTATTCAAGTTTACATCTCAGAACCATGCAAAATATTTCACAAAAAATATTGGACTCTGGAAAAAAAGTTTGCCAAACTGCAGCTGTTTCAAAAAGACCCTACAGTGAGAGTGTGTGTTGTGCCACATTTAGTCACTATTACTTTTGTTAGACCGCTCATTTGCTGTCATGGTTCAATTGCAAAACCTGTGATAACATTTGGCACAACCAACATCCCTACTCTTGATTATTGTTTAGCTGGCTGTAATGACCATAACTGTCTTGAATTATTACTACAATGGCTTAACATCTTCATTTCCATCAATTGCTTTAACAAATTGTCCAGTATACCTTCCTTAATGACATTAATATTCTGTAATCCTTCACTCCCACATAAAAATTGATCTGCTATTATTTATGTCAGATTTAATTGAATCAGATATTTTATCAAATACAGAAAAAAACAGAATTTCTTTGTCTGAATCAACTATCCATTGGACTTTTAAGTAGTATAATTTATTAACATAAACAAGAATTCTCTAAAAGAAATGTAGGATGCTGCTTACTTAGTACAATAGAAAGTGGCAAAGTGCACATTACTACTACATATCGAAGACATGCATAATGCATACATTTAGTTGCATGTAGAGAAAACTCCTGGAAGAATCTCTTGTTGATCAGGATTGAATGCAGGAATGGTTAAGAAGATGCAAATGCAAACCAAAAGATGGAAGCTTAATATTGGCGGCCCAAGATAGTAGGCTACATACACATTGGTTTACAAAGTCCATTGAACATGTGGGAGAAACAAATGTGTATGTTTTGTAAAACAGAATTTGAAACAGTGATGATCAAAAGTCTGATAATTTAAAATTAAATATAGGAATTTAAAAATGTTACTACTAATAATTGGATTACAATCCCAAAAGAATAATCTGTCCTCTTGAACTAGTATATAGGATTTCTCAAATAACTAAAGTAATACATTTCTAAGAGTAGAAACCATAATAAGTGAACAATAATATCTCAGATAAATTTCGTTTCACCCTTAGAAACACTAGCGGTGACAATAAGGTTGAGCTGATGGAGGGGGCAACATGTTGCAACATCAGCAACTCATTCTGGTTAGGGGTAGTCAGATTGGAAGTGATATGACACAACAAGAACCTTATAGATAATATGGGATTTAACAGGTTGTCAGAGGTTCTTGAAGCTGGGCATAACATGATAGCAGCATGCTGCACCACTTCGTAGCCATAATAATTATCTGCAGGTGATCAAATTGTGTGTCCTCTGGCCTTGAGTATGATTGTTTAGCTAGGATGAAATAAGACATGAATAGTCACATTCATAGCTTCCAGTGGGAAATGTTTTTTAACTTGGGCTAGGTTTCTTAGACAATAGCATGAACACCTGGACAGTCAGTACTGGTCAATCATCATTGATGACCCTGTGACTGTGTAGCCTTGAAAGAAATCCTAAGATGTCATTCTTATAAAGGCTGGAAAATTAGAGTTCTTGACTGTGTTATGTATAATCGTATTCAGGAACTCAAATGTAGTAACTTTCAAACAACTGCATCCAGCCCATACATCAAAGAATTAACGGCATACAGACAGTCTAAGAGAAGGAGAGTTGAAGAGGCATATCATTTGCATAAAAACATTAATGAAGGGTAGAGAAAACTTGTACACAGGAAGCAATGCAGGATTCAAAATGAGCACTGTAATACAGAGTGCAAATACTAAGGAATTAATCCCCAAATCTATCCTTTGTGAGTTGAAAGAAAGATAGGAGTATAACCAATCTGAGGTCTCTGCTAAAAGTCCTCAATAAGTATGTAGTTGTTCAAAAAAATATCCCATAGTCCTCCAAGTCTGAGAGGCTCTTTTGATTGGTTGCCACTGGATGATCATTTGAAACCCTACAAGTTTAGTATCTATCGTTTATTTTGTCTGACGTCTGGGCAAAAAGGTATCAAGAACCTTGGTTAGAAGCCTTCAGATATGGTTGGAGTTTGGGTTTGTGAAGGGCCAATCTTGTCTCCTGAACCTTATTGCCTTCTTTGAATCAGTCTCCAGAGCCGTGGCAAGGGTAAGGTGGTCCACACAGCCTATCTGGACCTCACCAAGGCCTTCAACACCATCCCTCACTCTGGAATCCTAGATAAACTTACTAATCTGGGCATTAATCCCTACGTCACTTGATGGGTTGCCAACTAGCTGACTGACAGAATCCACACTGTAAAAGTAGCCGACTCCAAATCCAGCTCTAGACAAGTGACAAGTGGAGTACCTCAGGGTTCAGTCCTGGGACCGCTCTTGTTTGGCATTTACTTCTCTGTAGTACAGGCCAACACTAAGGGACTCTGGCTAACAAAGTTTGCAGATGACTGCAAACTGGGAGCCATTATTGAATCCCCAAATTATGTGGATATTCTACAAAAGGGCTTTACAGAAACAGATACTTGGTGCCAGAGCCATGGGCTCAAGCTCAATGCCAAGAAATGTATAGTTATCCCATTTGGGAAAAAAACATGTACCCATGAATTACCACATAGGTGGCAGTACACTAAACACTGAAAGTGTGATAAGAGACTTAGGGCCACTGGTGGACAGTGGTCTCACCTTTGATAACCACATCACCACAACAGTCAGGAAATCCTTTTGTGTGGCACACCTCATCACTAAGGGCTTTTCATCCAGGAAAAAAGGAGGTCATTGTCCCACTGTACTCATCTCTCATTAGACCCATTATAGAATACAATGCCCCATTTGGTATGTACATCTAAAGACATCTGCAACAACTGGAAAGACAACAGAAATACCTCACTAATCACAGGCCTAAAGCAGATGCCCTATGCTGACTGTCTAAAAAAATCCACCTATACTCTGTTGCATATCATCTACTCAGAGGTGATCTCTGCTTAACATACAAGGCCATGTCAAACCCAGAGATGTTGGACATGCTACACTTAAAGAAATCCCAATCCTTCAGAGACACACGCTCCAGGGATCTAAACCTTGTCATCACAATGAACAAAACATGCTGGAGGGTTAGGTTCCTGACCCAGAGACTCCAAAAACACCACTCCATGAACCAACTCACCAAAGAAAGAAAAAAACACTAAACAACTGGAGAAATGGTCAGCATCCACTTTTACTGTGTTCCTAGTACGTCGACATAAAGCCTTCCAGGGAATAATCATACACAAGAATAGTGTACTTTATGTACATTTCACTACATTCATTATTCAATTCAATTATACGATAATTGATCAATTAATCAGTGAGTCAAGAAAATTAAAATCTAAAGTGCATCCTGAACAATAAAGTGCTTCAGAAACATTTAAAGTGCATCACAACATATAAAGTGCAACCCCTTACATTCCTATAGCATTGAACATTATAATTTAAGAAGTTAATACAAAAGCACTTATGCATTTCTAGATTAACAAACATTTTGCCCTACAATGGTTGATCAATGAATCAATGAGTAAAAAAATTAAATCTAAAGTGCATCCTCAGCAATTAAAATGCTTCAGCAACATTTAAAGTGCATCAAAAAACTTTTGAAATGCAAATTCATACAAAAGCACTTATACATCTCTAGATTAACAAATACTAAAACATTTTGCCCTACAATAGTTGATAATAGTTTAGTCAGTGAGTCAAGAAAATTTAAATCTAAAGTGCATCCTGAGCAATTAAAGTGCTTCAGAAACATTTAAAGTGCATCAAAAAACTTTTAAAATGCAACCCCTTACATTCCTATTACATTTAACTTAATAGTTTAAGAAGTTCATGTCAATGCACCTATACATCTTTAGATTAACAAATGCTTAAATATTTAAATATTTTACCCTATACATATAAATCATTCATCCTATATGTCTATGCATTTATAAAATAATGCATACTGAAACATTTAATCCTATACATGTAAATTTAACTCCATATTAAGCCCAAAAGTTCCAAAATTAATAATATAGCTACTTTCCATCCTTAACAAAATGTGTCCATATTCCATGCCTTGTGCTGCATAAGGTTTGTTTAAAACAGAAAAAAATAAACTGCTAATGTTACCATTATAAACAGTGTGGAAATGCTGGGCCACAGGATTATTATGCCTAACATGTCTCACATCCCCCAAATGCCCCATAATTCTTCTTTTCACCATTCTTCTGGTGTGGCCTACATACCACTTTACAGGTATACAATCACATCCAATGGCATAAACAACCCCACTGGTACTGCAATTGTAAGATCCCAGGGCAATGAACTTCTTTCCATTAATCAATGTACTTGAAATGTTCTTGACCTTGTCACACACCTTGCACCTTCCACATCTAAAGGTGCCTACTGTGTTAGAACCAGTTTCCATCCTACTTACCCTACTGTTCAATAATTCCTTCAGGTTGTGAAATCTACTATGACAAAAAAACAGACCTGCCCTTGAAAATGTTGCCCACTTCCTCCTCAAGCTGTATAATCGGCCAAAACCTGTGCACTAATGCCTTCAATGTAGCTGAAAAAGGAGAAAATTTGTTAACAAAAAATATATCATCCTTGCCCACTTTATGATAATCTCCACTCCCATGATATATTGCATGATTCCATACTCTCCGACCAGCAATTTGCTTTCTCACTTTTTCCTCAGCCCTATCTAACACCTGGCTAGAATACCCTCTCTTCAACAACTTGCATCTAACAATGTTAAATTCCCCATCCAATGTGGTTCTGTCATGAACATTGTCACTAATGCGCTTGAATTCTCCATAAGGTAGAGAATCAAGTAAACGTTCTGGATGCATGCTGTCTGCACTCAAAATATTATTAGCCGCTGTTTCCTTATAAAATGGTTTAAAAGACACTACCTTGTCTTTATCCACAAAGAACTCCAAATCTAGAAACTGTATCTTATGTCTATGAGTTTGATAAGATACTGTGATGCCATACTAATTCTGATTTAGTTCTAACATGAACTGTTCAAAAAGTTTAATCTCCCCACTACATATAAAAAACAAATCATCAATATAGTGTTTGAAAACTATAACATTTTCCAAAAAATATTCATTCCTATAAACACAGCTCTCCTCAAAAAAAAAAAAAACATAAATATTATGGCATAAGATGGGGCAAAAGATGCCCTCATAGCAGTTCCTGTTCTCTGTAGAAAGAAAATTGTCCTCAAAACTAAATACATTGTGTGTCAGTGCAAACTCCAACAGCTGTAAAATATAACTTGTTCTGGGACCTTCCCGCAATAGTCTGGCTACTGCTTCCAGACCCCACCGATGGGAAATATTGGTATACAAGGACTTAACATGAACAGTTGCCCAGAAAAAATCCTCTTGCCACTCAGTACCTCCAAAAGTGTATGTGAGGTCTTTACCATTTCTAATATGTGAAGAGACTCGCTTCAAATGCTCTTTCAACTGTACATCCAGAAAAATGCCAATATTCTGGAGACATCCCCCCACCTGTGACACTATGGGTCTCCCAGGGAGATTTGTTAAGTCCTTGTGTACCTTGGGAATGGCATAACACTTAGCCATTCTAGGATATTTTACATGGAACTTTTTAACATCCGTGGTGAAAAAAAATCCCAGTCTCTCTCTCTTTTCAAGTAATTCCAGCAACAATTCATTATATGCATCCAGAACATTTGACTGCACCTGTTCATAAACACCAACTTCCTGCAACAATTCCTTCACCATATTGTTGTATTTCACTCTAGACATTATTACCCAATTACCCCCCTTATCTGCCTCTGCAAAAACATAATCTTTATTCAAGCTTCTTAACTGCCTTAATGCATTCTGTTCATACGTTTTCAAGTTATGGGGCTTATAACTGTCATAAAACTTCTTGTATTCAGTTTGCAACTGTTTGTATAACACCTTTTCAAAATGTATTATGGCTGAGACAGTTCTAGGAGGATAAAAAGTGTTAATATAAGGAACCTTAGGAATACAAAATTTTCCATTGCCAGTGTGCTATGAAAGCCATCCTCAACACTGTCCCTATTACTTTCAAGCTCTTGTTCATAAGCAAAAATATCCACTAACTCATTTTCATGCAGTGACAAATCTAGCAATGGTTCCTCATCCTCATCAATGCTGCACATTACATTACCATTTGCATTTTCTGAATTTGTTTTAGAAACAAATGCCTTTAAATGTAGTTTGTGATAAAAGCACATATTTCTAACATTATGTCTGCCAAGGCTGGAAAATATGTTGGCACGAATTTCATTCCTTTCAAAAGTAAACTGTACATGTTATCATCTGACTGCAAATCTGATAGATTAATAATATTTAACATTTCACTTTGACTCACTGAATGTGAACTATTTACATTACTCAAGACATACCTGTTATTATGCTCCTCATTACATGTGACAACAACATCATCAGTAATGTTGTCCAAAATGTCCAATTCTCTGATTTTATTCATTTCCTCCTGTTCTGCCACCTCCAGTTGTGCTTGCTTTTCGATTGCTGTGGGCTCACTCTCTGACCACCGCTCTGCTCATCCTGCTGGATACCTCCTTCACTCAATTCCTCAAACGAAACACCTTTCCTGCTGTTAATACTGCTGATTGCTTCTGTGGACAAAAAGGATGACTCTCGCAAATTCGAGACCTCATAGTTGTATTTTTTAAGGTGGACCTGCTCTGTCTAGGTTTTCTCTGCCACTGAAAGATGAGGTTGTTCCTATAATCATGATCATCTCTGTCCAGTTTACTGCATTTCCTTTCAAGTATTTCAGCCTCAGCTTTGCCCACTCTCACATGAATGTCCTTCATTTTATTATCAAATACGGCAGTTGTAAATTCCCCCTTAAGCTCATCCTGCAGCTCCAAAATTAAATTTCTTACTTGTTCATGCAGTCTGTTGTTACGTTTGACAAGTACTTTAAGCCACCCTAAAGTACATTGTAAAGAGATATTATTCCACTCCTCAAATAAATCAGCTTCAGCTTCAGAAAATTCAAAAGCTGGAAGTTTGTCCACCCTTAAACCATGAGGGGTTTAAAATTCAGGCTGATATATTTCTCCAGCAACTGGGTATCATAATATAAAGACACCTCCTTTACAAGCAAACATTCTAGTCTCTCATACCTGGTTGCCTGTTGGTCTCCCAATCCATTACAAGACCACAAATCGGAAGCAGCCACCTTCTCATCCCTTTCTCTCCACATTTCTGTACAGGAAAGAAAGGTAGTTACTGAATTGGACATGGAATTGGATATGTCTCTCCACCAATCGAAGCTCCTGTAACCGACATACTGACAGAAAACTCCAAAAACACCACTCCACGAACCAACTCACCAAAGAAAGAAAAAAACACTAAACAATTGGAGAAATGGTCACCATTTTCTTTTATTGTGTTTCTAGTACTTCGATATCAAGCCTTCCAGGGAATAATCATACACAAGAATGGTGTATTTTATATACATTTCACTACATTCATTATTTAATTCAATTATACAATAATTGATCAATTAATCAGTGAGTCAAGAAAATTAAAATCTAATGTGCATCCTGAGCAGTAAAGTGCTTCAGAAACATTCAAAGTGCATCAAAACATATAAAGTGCAACCCCTTACATTTCTATTGCATTTAACATTATAATTTAAGAAGTTAATACAAAAGCACTTATGCATCTCTAGATTAATAAATACTAAAACATTTTGCCCTACAATGGTTGAACAATTAATCAATGAGTCAAAAAATTTTAATTCTAAAGTGCATCCTGTGCAATTAAAATGCTTCAGAAATAAAGTGCATAAAAACTTTTGAAATGCAAGTTCATACAAAAGCATTTATACATCTCTAGATTAACAAATACTAAAACATTTTGCCCTATAATAGTTGATCAATTAGTCAGTGAGTCAAGAAAATTTAAATCTAAAGTGCATCCTGAGCAAATAAAGTGCTTCAGAAACATTTAAAGTGCATCAAAAAAACTTTTAAAATGCAACCCCTTACATTCCTATTACATTTAACTTAATAGTTTTAGAAGTTAATGCCAATGCACCTATGCATCTTTAGATGAACAAATGCTTAAATATTTAAATATTTTACCCTATACAAATAAATCATTCATCCTATATGTCTATGCATTTATAAAATAATGCATACTGAAACATTTCATCCTATACATGTAAATCTAACTCCATATTTAGCCCACGGGGTGACAAAGTTCCAAAATTAATATTATATCTACTTTACATCCTTAACAAAATGCCCCCACATTCCATGCCTTGTACTGCATAAGGTTTGTTTAAAACAGAAAAAAAATTAACTGCTAGTGTTACCATTATAGACAGTGTGGAAATGTTTCAGTCAGGAAATCCTTCTATGTGGCAAACCTCATCACTAAGGGCTTTTCATCCAGAAAAAAGAAGGTCATTGTCCCACTGTACTCATCCCTCATTAGACCCATTATAGAATACAATGACCCGTTTGGTATGTACCTCTCAAGACATCTGCAACAACTGGAAAGGGTGCAGAAATACCTCACTAAAAGAATCACAGGCCTAAAGCAGATGACCTATGCTGACCGTCTAAAAAAACTCCAGCTATACTATGTCATGTATCGTCTACTCAGAGGCAATCTCTGCTTAACATACAAGGCCATGTCAAATCCAGAGCTGTTGGACATGCTACACTTAAAGAAATCCCAATCTCTCAGAGCCACACACTCCAGAGATCTATACCTTGTCATCACAATGAACAAAACATGTTGGAGGGAAAGGTTCCTGACCCAGAGACTCCCCAGACTCTGGAATAGACTGCCCGTACATGTCAAGCAAATCGTCTCTTTGGCCCTCTTCAAAAGGAACTTTGATGATTGGATGGGAGATAGGAAATTCACCCTGGGGATCATGTCAGTTGCCCTGCTAGACAGGGGTCCAGGGAAGTAAATATTGTGGGAAGAAATAGTCAGGGAGTTGTTATGGCTGGGCTTATATAGGCCCTAGTGCTGATAGCCTAGTGCCAAACTATGAACCTATAAACCTAAGGTAGATTTATGTAGTTGTTCTGAAGTATGTCAAATGACAAATCCAGTTCTAACAATGCCAATGTAGCTGAAAGAAACAGAGTGAAGCTCAACTTCTTCAGCAAAAAGAACCCACTTGGTAACAAGACAGGCCAGGCTACAGATTATGTCAGCCACTGGGAAGCAGAAACTGATCATGGTTGAATGGGGTCCTAGGCAGGGTGATGATCAAGGTCTCCATTAGCCATATTTGGCTTTCTGCAATTACCATAAAACACTGTTCAGTCCTATCACTGTGCATGCTATTTCCTTATTTACTGTTACAATAATTGCAGAGATATGGATTCAGTTTAAAACTTTTTATTTTAAATTTTACAGCAAAACACTGAAAACCATTTGTTAAACAAAACAAAAATCCCTGACATTGAAAATAGATTTGGCAGGAGCATCAGTAAATATCTCTTCACATGAAACTCACATTTATTGAAAGTACATTTGGCAAGCCATTAAACTACAAGAGGCATGCTGGAAATCATAGTCAAATAGTATATAGTAAAACAGTAATTACCTGCTATGTGAAGGGTGCAGAAATTGAAAACACAATCGGTAGACCATTTGCTAACAGCCTGGAACAGTCCATTGGACACAAGTGTCTCTTTTCATTGATAGCCCTGAAGCATTGTCTAGTGAAGTGACTTGGTCAGAGTCTCACAGTAAACAAAGACTGAGAGAAACAAACACTGCACTGCCCCAAGCAGTTCACTGACAGCTCTTATCCTTACTCATTTGCATGAAGTGCCAGGCAAACTGTTGTAGCCCAACACCCAACACAATACATTTCACACCTGAGTGCTTGAAAAAAAAATAAGCTAAATTAAAAATGTATTCATATTTTATACATTAACATTAAACTTGTAGACTTCATGATGCCCAGTTTATTCACAACTACATAATAAAGATGCTGTCAACACTCAACAAAATAAGGAGACCAAGGATTATATCCAGAAAACATGGCTGATATAAAGATGTTCCTGTTTACTACAATCAATTGCTACCATTACACCATAACTCTCTGGAATGCAGAAACCAAGTATTCACAAAAGCATACATATGTATGCGCACACACACACACACACACACACACACACACACACACACACACACACACACACACACACATCTGACCATCAATTACAGAGTGTTCTATAATTGTCTAACTGTGTACACATTAGATGTTTGTTTACAAATGAATGATCAAGTACATAAATAATGATCTAGAAGCATATTTTAGTTTATAGTTTGCTGGTGTAAGAACTATACAGTGCCAGCCATTGCACCCCCATGCCCTCCCAACATCTTAGCTCAAGAACCAGAGACAAAGACACCAAAACAGGAACAGATTGTAAGTATTGTTCTTAGATACTTAGAGGAAATTGCATGTATAACAGATTATGCATTATGCATTTTAAAAGATATGAGGTCAGAAATTCACTGACCTTCAATTTGTGCATACTATTTCTTCTTTACTTTTACAATAATCACAGAGATGTAGATTCAATTTAAAACTTTAATTTCAAATTTTGCAGCATATGCTTGTCAATATTTGATGATTACTGTCCACAATACTTAATCAGAAAGCAACAATGTTTATGAGGAATAAACAAAAAATATGAAGAAGAAATCAGGGCCGGTTAGGAGCTATGTCCTTATCATACACATTAACAGAATGAACCATAAAACTCTATTGAGTTGAATTATTTTCTAACTGAATTATTCATTGATTTGCCAAAAAATAAGCATTTTTGGGGAATGATGGCTATGATATGAGCAAAAATCAGTGGTATTTTTTTAAAACTACAGACACATACACACACACACACACACACACACACACACACACACACACACACACACACACACACACACACACACACACACACACACACACAAAACCACCACTTAAAGTCACCTGTATGGTTGTATATCTCAGATATCTCAGATATTTAATCCAGTTTTGGTTTCAGAACCACACAGTGGTACCCCTTAATACTTCTCTGCCCATCCAAGTTCTTAGCTTAAGAAATCAGAGACAAGGTCCCAAAATAAGGAACATATTTTAAAAGTGTCTATTTTATACTTAGACAATTGTTAAAATAATAAGCTTTGCATTAGCATTTTCTAGTGGATGCAAAGTCAATTCACAAGCCTGTCATAGCTGAGTGACTGCAATCCACAACAATTTGCCAGAAAGCCATACATTTTACAAGGAATAGACCAAAATATCTCTTAAAGTCCTTGCTCAAAAATTCTGGACAAAGACAAAAATAATGGTGGGGGGAGGCATATATGGCATCACACTGGGGCATATGCCCCAACTGTGAAATACTGTGCCCAATTGAGTTCTACAGTACAAAAATGCAAAATTGTTTTTCCTGAGCATAGCAATAGCACATGGGCAGGCAACCCATGTCTCCAAATACTATGCAGTCTAAACTCCACTGATTGCAGTGCTTTCTGAATTGGCACACTCTGCTATGACTAGAGATTATCAGGAGCTGCACAGTTTAACCATTTTCAATTGTGATTGGTTGCCTCTAGCAACAGATAACAGTTCTTTCCCATCAATCTCTAGTCAGCTAGCCATATGACCAGAGAATTCTAGGAATTGCAAAGCTGCCAGACCTTCTTGGGCAGTTTTCAGTTTCCAAATACATATTTGCTTACTTTACATAGTGGCAGAATGTCAGCAAAAACTGTGGCAGTGGTAATGGTAGACACTGCCTACAGCAAAATATATGTTTTTTTCTTAAATTTACTTTTATCAGGGCTGACATAGCAGACATGTTTCTCAACTTCTGTGCTTAAGAATTTTTGACATAGCCAAAAATAATGGTGAGGTATAGATACAAACTTAGAGACATGTTTTTAAATGTCACTCTAACTCCCTTGAAATTTAATAGAGCAATAGGTTTTGTTTTAAAATATATTTTCTGAACAACAAGAAGTATGAAATTCTGATGTCTAACATTGACTTGTTTGTAATTTTCAGATATTTATCAGAAAAATCAGTGAAAGGGCAAAAAATATGAGGCTAAATCAGGTACGTTCTACAAAAATCTGGGATAATTGAAAGTCATGGTTCCCTGTATTCCTCTCAACTTCTTTGTTCAAAAATTCTGTACATAGCCAAAAATAATATGGAGAGGACCTGGGAAAAAGACACAAAATAAGGGATAGTTTTTAAATTGTACTTTAATTCACTAAAAATGCTAGAACAGATTTTGTACAAAATTGCATTTTCTGAACAATTGGTGGTATGAAACCCTAATGTCTAACATTATTGACTTGTTTGTAATAGGTTCATAGGTTTATAGGTAGGTACTAGGTTATCTGACCAAAGGCATTTATAAGCCTAGTCAGAATGTGTTGGCTTTCGCCGCCCCCTTAGATTAGTTCCCTGTGCCTCTGTCCAGCAGAGCCACTGAAGTGATCCCCGGGGTAAACTTCCTGTTTCCCATCCACTCGTCAAGGTTTCTCTTGAAGAGTGTTAGTGAGGAGCTCTGCCTAATGTAGATTGTAATCTTGTTCCAGAGCATGGGAAGTCTCTGGACAGGAATCTATCCCTCCAGCATGTCGTACTTATTGCTTTGGTGAGGTTTAGATCCCTAGAGTGTGTGGCTCGAGGGGATATGGTTTTCTTTAGGTGGAACATGTCCATCAATTCTGGGTTGGACATGACCTTGTATGTCAGGCAGAAATCACCTTTGAGTAGGCGGTATGCAACTGAGTATAGCTGGAGTTTCTTCAGTCGAGCTGCATAGGGCATCTGTT
The DNA here is from genome assembly GCF_019279795.1 of Protopterus annectens. Classification (NCBI taxonomy): domain Eukaryota; kingdom Metazoa; phylum Chordata; order Ceratodontiformes; family Protopteridae; genus Protopterus; species Protopterus annectens. The sequence goes on from NC_056727.1 coordinate 784,379,187, forward strand.
TGAGGCCAGTGATCCTTTTGATGAGGTACTTCTGTGGTCTTTCCAGCTGTTGCAGGTGTCTTGTAAGGTACATCCCAAATGGGGCATTGTATTCTATGACGGGTCTGATGAGTGATGCGTAGATGGGAACAGTGACCTCTTTTGATCTGGATGCAAACCTTTTTTTGATTAGGTGGGCCACATAGAAGGATTTTCTAACCACTGTGGCAATGTGATTATCAAAGGAGAGATTACTATCTACTTGGGTCCCCAGATTGCTTATTTCATCTTCCGTATTTAGGTAGCTACCACCTATGTGGTAATTTGTGGGTACTTTGTTTTTTCAAAAGGGGATGACTATGCACTTTTTGGCATTTAGCTTGAGGCCATGGTTTTGACACCGGGTATCTTTCTCAGTGAGACCCTTCTAGAGGATGTCTGTGTCAGTTGGAGAGTCAGTTATAGCCCCTAGTTTGCAGTCGTCTATGACCTTGGTCAACCATAGTTCTCCTGTGCTTGCCTGTACCTCTGAGAAGTATATGCTGAACAGGAGGGGTCCTCGGACTGAGGCCTGGAGAATGCCACTTGTAACTGGTTTAGAGTCAGACCTAGCTCCCGCAACTCTTACCATGTGGGTTCTGTCCATGAGCTAGTTGGCAATCCATCTCATATAATACCAGAATGGGGAATGGTGTCGAAGGCCTTTGCAAGGTCTAGGTAGGCTGTGTGGACCACCTTTCCCTTGTCTATAGCTTTGGTAACTGTCTCAAAGAAGTCCACCAGGTTTAGGAGGTATGATCTGTCCTTAACAAAGCCAAACTGGGTAGGGTCCAATGTTTGGAGGTTTCCAATGTCTCTGTTAATGAGATCCATGATGATGCACTCCATAGTCTTGCAGACCAGTCTAGTTAGGCTTATATGGCGATAGTTCCTGGGGTCTGTTGTGTCTCCACCTTTGTGGAGCGGAATAACTGTTGCTGTGCGCCACTCTATGAGCACATAGCCTGTGGAGAGGCTGAGTTTGAACAGTGTGTTTAGGTGAGGGGGTTAATTCATCTTTGAGCTCATGTAGGACGCAGTCTGGGACACTGTCCAGTCCCACTGATGCTGTATTTTTGGCTTTGGAGAGGGCTGTTTTAAACTGAGTGTCTGTGATTTCAGGGGCACTACATTCTTTTGGTATGGTTATGGGCTCTTTTGGGTGTGAGAGGGGGTGAAGTTGGAACTTAACCTGTCTGCCAGGATGTTGGCGATATAGGTCAGTTCAGTGTATTTTGTGCCATTCTGCACTAACTCTGAGCAGATCTGGGAATTGCCACTTAGATTCTTGACATAGCTAAAGAATGCCTTGTGGTTATCTTTGGAGTCTTTGGCAATTATTCTTTTGAAGCTAGCCTTGGATGATTTTATGAGGGATCATAGTTTCTTGCTGATACTGATCAGGGATGTCTTCCCCTCTTTGGATTTTACTCTTTTCTGTACTAGTTTCCTCCTTCTATTGTATAGCTTGTTTATGGTAGGGGTCCACCAGACTGGTTTCCTTTTCTTGGAGGAGTGAGTCTTGGTTTTGCTTGGGATAGCATGATCCATGCATTCTTGTAGGTGCCTGTAGAGTGCATTAGTAAAGGATTTTGCAGCTTGGGCAGTGTTATCCTTTAGCATGGGGGATTTGAAACTTTCCACCTTGGTCTTAAATAATGTGGAGTTTGCATTTGAAATGCTTTTCACAGTGGTTTCTTTGACTGGAGATGGGGGAGGAATGTAGATATCCAGAGTGATTAGTTTATGGTCAGATCTAACCAGAGAGGGGTTGACCTCCAGTGTGGAACACCAGTCACCCAAGTTGCTGATGACCAGGTCCAATATGTTGTAATTCACAGTGATTTATCAGAAAATTAGGGATAGGGCAAAAATATATATACAAAATCAGGAGCTTTATACAGAGTTGAAGGCAGTTGAAAGCCATGGTTCCATTCATATCTCTCAACTTCTTTGCTCAAGAGTTATGGACATAGACAAAAATAAGTGTGGAGGGCAAAGACCCAAAATCCAGGGACACCTTTAAAAATATTACTCTAATTCACTAAAAGCTTAACAGAGTTTTTCAACAACAAGCATTATCTGAGCAATATATATAACATTTTATTGTCTGGCATTATTGATTTGCCTATAACATTTGGTGATTTACCAGAAAATTATGGACAGAAAAATATATGAAGCAAAATCAGAGATGTTCTACAAAATCAGAAAGAGTTGAGAGGCATGGTTCTGTTGTACATCTCTCCTTCTTTGCTCAAAAATACTGATCATAACTAAAATAACCATGGTACAAAAACTCAAAATAAAGGAACATTTTAAAATATTATTCTAGTGAATAGAACATCAGGTTTTGCATAAATGTACATTTTCTGGACAATATAAAGTGTGAAAGTTTAGTGTTTACCGTTACTTGACATGTCTGATCCTCAGCAAGTTACCAGAAAAAACAGAGACATGGCAAAAACTATGAGGCAAAATCAGAGTCATTATGTTAAGAAATGCAACAACTGAAAGGAATAGCTGTCTTCACTAGCGCCTGCAGCCTTCTGCAACAGCATATATTTCTGTGGTCATTTTGTATCATTTTTGACAAACACAGCTGATCAACTCAAGAAGCTGCCTGTCTGAGGATGAGAGGAAGCGTAGCTCGTAACTGTATCTCATAATGAGGACATTCTTAATTCTGAATATTTAAATACCCATGCTCCACACTGTTTTACATTGAAGAAGTTTGTCATGCTTTCATTGTTGTGAATTATTTTAACAGGTAGCCAGGGTAAATAATATTGATTCATATTATCCCATCGAACAACTTTTAATGAGTAAGAAAAAAAAAAACAGATATTAATCATACTGTGAATCTGCATGAGAGGTAGTATTCCACATTTTGGAGATGAGAGACAGAGAGTAATGGTATGCATTGTGTGGATGAAAGCAAATGATAGAATGAGGGTGATCACATTAAAGTGATCATTGTTACGGCTTAGTGGGAGTGGGGACAGAGTTTAGTGTCTGAAAGCTCTGAGTTGAAGCTCATTAGTATTATTTAATGTTCTTTCATTTTTGTCTGGCAACAAAACAGATAGGTCCACAGACAGTGGTAACAACACAATACACTTGTACTTTTTTGTTACTTAATTTTTATGGCAGTGGACATGTGGTGGGATGTCCCATAGGAGCAGTGGAACTACATTACGGCGGATGCGAGTGTAGAGAATGCAGGTGTTATTGTTTTAGTGGCAAATTATGTGTGAAAGCAAATGGTAGTTGCAGGATCAATGGGGGAACAGTTTCTGTCGAACATCATAATAGCCCTTACATTTATGTGATTCCTTCACAATCATAGGTAAAGTAGCATTTCAGGAGTATATTCTACTGGGTCAAAGTTTATGTGTTTTATCCAGAAGTATCTTATTGGCACTCTCCTTTGGAACTGCTATCAGGGAACTGACATATGCCCTCCGTTATATAAAGCTAATGAATCAGCTTTTCAGAGGACTTTTCTTGTTACAGTCTGGCATTATTCTTGGTTTCAACCTGCTAGTGTTTTGATCTCTGCACAAAAGAACAGATAAAACTAATCACCAGAATATAAACAAAATAAATGTTCATTTTGACAAAGCAAAATCCTACATATTTCAACAGAATTTTGTTTAGTTGTGCTATGCCATGGATTCAATGCTAAGCTTTTGAGTGGCTAAAGTTGTGAAGTTAAATGGATATGAAAGCTGAATTGGAAAGCATAAGGTACTAGTTGCAATCTTAGAAGTATTTTGTAGCTGATGACCCTGTTATTATTAGTTGAAAGTGTTGTAATAAAATCTCAAAGAGTGGCAGGAAGATAACCTTTCAGAGATGGGACCCTGTGGCTTTAGTTCATGTACCTTTATTGCCATTGTGACATTTTACATTATTTTTGTTTTACCTGTGGGTTTCTTCATGAAATTATGCTCAGTATGCTGAATACAGAAATGGCCTGTCTATCTTACTTTGTTACTGGTTTGTTATTAAATCACAGGTTAAAATCTTATTTATTTCCAGTGAGTGCAGAAGTTTTTTTTTTTTTTTTTTTAATCTCTGGACTTATGACCCTTTCCCCTAGTTTAGACCCACATGCATTAAACTGCATTATAAGAGGATAACAGTGTGTGTGTGTGTGTGTGTGTGTGTGTGTGTGTGTGTGAGGGGATGTCTTTACAGGTGAAATGGTCAGCTAAGTGCATTTTGTATCTGAGTATCATGATACATTTTTCTGAAAATTTGCTATAATACTTTGCAAGTTTGTAGAGAGATGGTCCCTTATTGCTGGGTATAGTTTGTATAGTTTCAAGCTCACACCCAGTATATATCAGAATCAAAGTGCTGATACATTCTACTGAAGGTAGATTCAAAATAACCCTCTTAATAATACTATTTTATTGGTGAAAAAGTAAAATATTCTGTCATTTTATATATATTGTAGTAAAATGCACTTATTTTGCATGCTCTTGAGGGGCCTGGCCATATTTCAACTTCTCTTGTCTACTTTTTGTAAACGCTATTTGGTTATGCAAAACAAAATGACACTGTGACAATCACGTTTTTTTTTTTTTAATGGAAAATGTCATAAGAATATCTTGAAGTAGTAGAGAAAGGTTCTCATTTGACATTAGAGTTGAATTTAGGCTACAATACCATTAATAAATCAAAAGAATGAAACTTTTACAAAATAATAAGTTGGAAACAAAAATGTAGCTTTCAGTTCCCTTTAAAATAAAATAAACAAAAGCCACCAAGAAACATAAATCTTTCAAGTTGGAATGATTTCAGGCATAAATGCACTGCTTCTGTTAAAAGTTATCTTTTCAGACTTTGTGATAAAACAATAAAAATAACATTAAAAATGAGTTTTTAATTAAAATTCAAGGTGCACTCCTTTGTCTTATTTTCTTTTACAGATAATACTGTGATTACCATTTCATGAAAGTTTCTTGAATAAATGCAGAATCGTTTTGAATATCTATAGATTTTTTAAATCAAAGAGCAAAAATGCCAAAAAGCAGAATTCTATGGACAAACCTTCTGATAATCTCCAGCAGTTAAGAGGCTGAATACATTATCAGAAGTGAACGCTGCATCCATTACTACAATGGCATCTTTGTGCACATTTTTATTCTTGAGTTTTCTGTTATTCAGCTGGAGCTGTTCTGACATATTTTTGTAGGTTTCTTTTTTTCCTGTGTTATGAATTCATTGATTATTTAGCAGTATTTGAGTAATTTCAGCAAATTAATTCATTGTATTTTCCATGATAAATTATGTGCACTGACTCATAGTTTTGCTGTTACTTTCATATAATCTAAAATAATTTTTTTGTCAGCTTCGGTTTGATTCTTTTTGTGCCAGTGTGCATTAGCTCTCTTCTTTTCTCTTTCATGGTCACTGCTTTTTATTTGTGCTGATTCATTTTTTCCCATATATTCCCCTAGTACATTCCATTTGAGAAACTTTATGAATGAAACAATCCTCCATGATTTACCAAGAAATACAGAAGTTAAAGATAGGACAGGACATAAATATGAAACAGAATCAGAGATGTCTGCAAAATCAGGGAAAGACAAGAGGCCAACAAGTCTAATTTGCTTAAATTGTTAACTAACTAATGGGTTTTGCATCAACATGTATTTCCTGAACAATAAGTATTATGAAACTCTAATGACTGGCTTTATGTTTTAGCAGCAATTCTGAGTGAATTACCAGAAAATTAAGCACTTTTGGAGGATGATGTCAAAAATATGAACCAAAATTACAGATGTAAAAAATCCATGAACATTGGCACACACACACACACACACACACACACACACACACGCACATACACACACACACACACACACACACACACACACACACACACATGCACAAACACACATACACACATGCATGCACACATACACATACATAAACATATGTAGTGCACTTCATAATTACCTACCAGATCCATACTAATCATAGAAATGTATTCAGTGCCAATAAAAGAGAAGAAATCTGAGCTGTCACATGTCAAACAAAGCAGACTAGCAGACACAGGTAATGAGAGTTGAGAGATGCAGGTTGTATCATTTTTTTGTTTGTTTTTGACATTTATGGGTCACCCAGCTTGCACTGGTCTTGAAACAACTTCCTAGGTGACCTTGTGCTGGAGCCTGGCCTGAGTGCAGCGCTATAGCTGGCTCATATAGCACCTGGTAACCATTCATGCTGTAGCACCTGATCTCCTCAGCTCTTAAGTGAAGAGCAAAAATTAAAACAAAAATACCCTTTGTTTTCCTAAAAGCCAAAAAAAAAAAAATAATGAAAGAAGTGCACTTCTGCACTTCTCAATCATACCTTCATGGTTCCATGCCTTCTAACAAATTGCACTTGAGACAACTCCTACCTGTGCCACACCCTTCATACCCTACTTCTTGAGATGTCCACCTATCTGCCTGCTGAAACAAAGAACTCTTTTGATAAAATTGCTCACTTCAGGAAAATGCACTTTGAATGGTACAAAGCATAATATTTGTTTATTCAAGGCCTGTCCTTGAAAACTAGTGTGCCACTAATAGCTGTCAAGACTTGGCCTATCCAATTATGACACTCAGAGCTAGACAATGATTGTGAACCAGCCAGATAGACATTATATTCATGAAATGGAGCAAGGATATTCAGAGATGTCAAGGACTTACTATAGGTTAAAACAAGTATATTTTTGGTGTCTCTATTAGGGTCATTTCAGAGATGAAACAGGACAGGATAGAGCTGACCTTGGATGATGGGGTTTAGGTTCCTTTGTTGAAAGAGATAAATATTATTTCATGGTGCTACCCAGGAAAGCTCGGCCACAAAGAAGACCAGGCAGTGCTCAGACCATGAGGCTGACTCCAGTACAAGTTTATTTCAAGAAGGTAGCAAATTTCAAATAAGGCAGAGATGTCTTACAAGTTATCAACACAATTTAAATATGAACATTAAAAGGTTGGGTAGAAAATACAATGGCATCTTTTTTTCAGAGAAATTGTGATGAATATCTGAAGCACTCTTTCAAAGAAGTTCTAGGTGCAAAACATGAGAATTTAGTAAAGCATGAGACTGATGTAAAACTTAATTATGATGCAGAGAAAAATAACTTAAACATAATCTGCTGTTTATCCAATAGCTGCATGGCTGTACAAATCAACTGATATATATATATATATATATATATATATATATATATAGGTGTGTGTATTACTTTGTTGTTATTTTTTATTTTATTTATTTATTTATGTATGTATGTATTTATTGCTGTTAGCAAAACCAGATGGCAAGAAGTGAATCAGTTTTAATGTGTTCTCACCTAAAGTAAATGAAAACCTAGCACATATGAAAGTCAGTCAGTGTGACAGATTAACCTAGCCCAGTAATGCATATTTAGAATTAGGAGTCAATGAATATTATGTGGTATAGTGACAGTAGTAGGTGGGCTAAATAACATATAACACAGCACTTCCTATTGGATGAACATCTTTAGTGTATTTCCAATACACAACAAAGAATACTAATTTGCATATAAGAATGTTATTACAACCAATGTATGCAGTGCTTATACAGAGGTGAATGGAGGCATAAACTAGCAGGCACCTTGATGTCATAGTATAGATGGACAGTCTGACTAGGACAGAGACCATTTTCAGTGGAGGCCCAGGGAGAAAGGCTCTCATGTCTTTGGAGTAATATGGAATAATATACTTTCTATAGTAGGACATGTATACCCAGACAAGGGAAATGTAAGAACCCCTGTAAATATGAGTCACCAGGCATTGGTAAACAATGCTTTGCATAGTGTGATGACTGGGGCATTACCTTATACAGGTGATGCACTTATATGCATTATGCAGTATGTGTAAGTGCTTAGAAAAATACACAGAGTCTTAATGAGCTGTGATAGATGCAGTGAAAGCAAAGGGTAGCACCGTTTTCAGCAAGTGTCACAAATTAAGTAATAACACATCAATTACCTAAAGATATGGCTTATATGAGCTGTGAGCAGCCACTTCATGTTGTTATTTGTGTAACAGTGTTATGACCTTTTTTAGTGTTTCTGATGACTGGTGGCAGCTACCACTGAGCATCTACTCACAGAGTCCCTGTAGTATTTTCTAATGCCTGCTATGAGATTAACATCTGCCTACATGACACATATAGGTTGCCAAATGCAGAAACATCTACATGGTCATCACACTAGTACACTTTTCTGAATTTGTTGATTATATGGCAGTGCAAGTTCACCAAAAGGCAAGTGGATAGGCCAGTTTATATTGATTGTTTGTCCTTTTCTTATACAAGAACTGAAACAAGAAGGAAATTACTCACCACAGGCATGCATGTGTCTGGCATTCTGTTCTTCAGTCTGTCCATAGGAATCAGTACTTTGAATGGTGTCATGTTCTACAGGGCAAATTTGTTGGTAAAACCATTATGCATAGTTTTATTGGTATTGTGTTGATGTGAAAAACTGACACAGTATATAAGTTCGGTATTAATCCATTTCAAGTGAAAGGTGCACCCTTTCAGCAAAGCCATGGGGATACTGCTGCTTGACTACATTTATATATAGCCTTGCAAATTCCTATAAGATTTATCTGTGCTAGCAGCTTAAGCACAAATGTATATACAGTCCTATATGCTGCCACAGTCTTTGTGGTCATTAATGTGTGCAGTATTGGCTTCATTCTGCAGATGTCTCCACCTGTCAGAGCTACAAATGTATTACAGTGAAGAAATAAAAGTGGCTGACAGACACAATATGATGCATGTTATCTACCATCCACATAATGAATGATCATGGATCTTATATATGGTCCTTTATGGTTAAGAGTACTGACATGCCATCCAAATTATGTATGGAACCCCCTCCCATCCATATAGCCTTCTAGTTGTATGTCAGAATCTTTGATGGTTCTTTCCCTGGCATCATGTCCCCTGTTTTCCTTGATGGCCTCTCCCAATGCCATTACATAGGCAGTCATGCAGTCTGATCTGCAGACAGTACACCAGTTTGCTCCATAAAGATCGGAATTGCTGCCCTATGTGATAGAGATGTTGCTTTCTTTATTTCAAGTATTGTTGCTACAACTGAGGCAGCACAGAGGTCCAAAGGATCACCATAAGCTGTTAAACTTATTGTCTCATATTTGGCTGCTGCATACTTGCAAGCCATTTCACACACCTTACATTATTTAGTGCCCTTATGTGCCCAGCACTAGCACAATTCTTTCTTAGACCTTTCTTAACTGTAATAGAGCTAGCTGTATATGTAGGACTATGGCTTACCTCATGCAGCTGTAGCTGTTCTACACATGCTTCCTAAATGTATTACTTATCTGTACCCTTCGCAGGTGGTCTTTTCCTCTGACTCCATTCTATCACTTTAATTAAATTGCTGAATGCTTCATGCACGTTTTAGATTTTCCAGTGCACCCATGTAGATGATATTAAGTGCTACTCATCCACGTGGCAGGTGATATACCTTTCATTGTGATGTGGCTAAACGTGGGCTTAAGAGGTACCCTTCACCTTTGTGTAAGTCTTTCTTTTGCAGTTAGGTTAATCACTGACATCACTTTTAACTATGGTAGATATCAGCAAGCTTATCAGTTGTTTCTAAACCTTTTCTAAGCAGTCATCTCACATTTAAATGCAAATCGTTTGCACAAATAACACTCAGGGTGACATTTTTGATTTAGCACTTCTTATATGCCATCAAAGTCTATAAATATATGTATCCATTTTTGCTTTTCCCCATTCAACAAATTCACCTTCTAAGCAATACAGTTGCTATCTTTCATTTCTCATTTATAGCCTGTTTTCAAATGTCGCACAGTACACATTCATTTCTGATGGAAGCTTTGAAAATCCATCTTTATTGACCATATTTGCAGAACATAAAATGACAACCAAAAAATGATGCTGAAATGTATATGGCATCTGGATATTAAATGTTAGTTTTAAGCCACATATCCATTACAGGTAATAGCAATTGTGTAGAAATAGGATGCTATTAAAGATGACACTCTGCTGCTCCTTTAATCTATCCTGGATATTAAAGACTTGTACACAGTGTAGTACATCAGGAACACCAAAGCCAAATATTTAGCATGGGCAGATGTAGTGCGTTAGCATGAAATGCAGAATGTCACAGAACATTAGTCATCATTACTAAAAATAATTGCATACTTAGCTAGTCTATTGCTGCAAAACAGTGGGAAAATGTTTAAAAGGAGTTTCCCTGGGTTTTGAATTTAGAGTTACACCCTGATATCCTATGATTCTTTAAACATTTTAGCTATTACTCCAATTTCCTTTTTCTTAAAGTCTTCATAATTTTATTGTACCTTATTATAGTTTAAGTTTAAGAGACCTTGTAAAAGCCTAAAAAGGGGGCTTGAATATTTTGTATGTTCCAGAGAGAGAGAGACAATAAAGTTTTACTATGATGTACATCAGGGACAAAATTGACATAATGTATCAGTCTTTCTTTGAAATACATATTTATCTATTTCTGACACAGTATCTCTGAGATTCCTAGAACAATGGCAGCTGGATTCTCAAACAGTGTGCACAGCTGCACAACAAAGGAAATCAGGGAGATATTGTGCTAACTTGTCAACGTGTGTGATTCACTTACTTCACTGCATACTAAAACCTGAGACATAGGCATCTTTGCAAATCCTTCAAGAAGGTAAAGTGCCTAACAGCCACTGTACTGACTCGCAGTGCCATACAGAAGATATTTTGCCCTAGAGAACTAGTAGGAGGTAACATTAAACTATGCAGTAAGATAGATCTTAAGCAATAGCCTATGACCATTTAGCCATTTCAAACCAAATGATGAATTAATAAAAGCTGTCATTAATTGTAACTTTGCTGTGAAGCAAGACAATCAGATAATAAAGAAAGGACTTTCTAAAATATGTGTTTTGCTGAATTTACCATGTGATGGAGAACATGGGCATACACTGATGATTTCTACTGGTATGTCACAGCAATCTGCATGAGTACAAAACAGGATGAGCAATATTAAGTGAAAATTATTTATGTTATTAAGTTAACTTAAATATCAGAAATATCAGTAATAAAAAAGTAGGCAGCATCAAACAAGAGCAAGTGGTAAAAGTGCCTTTCAGGTCTCGCTACCTGGATACTGAATAAATACTTCATATGGCAGGAGGTCAGAAAAGTGGTACTGGGACAGTGGAGTGCAGCAGTAGGCTGGCTGTGATGGCCTTAGCACCAGGGAAAGCCTGAACTACTGACAACACTGGGGAACAAGGCGATGGGAATGCAGCTGAGTACCGATGGAAGACTGGCCAAAATGATCCAGTCTCCCTTTACCCAAGGTACAAATAAAAGTCCTAGTCTGTGCACTACCACACTATTCTCCTCATGTAGATCACTGGGGCCACTCAACATATATTACCTCTGCTCCCTGATGGTTTCATGTACTGCCAAAATACCCCATGTTATTTACCTGGCTGACAGAAGTACCCATAACAAGTCATGGTCACCCATCACAATGCCTGTAAGAGACTCCATCATCGGTATGAGTTTTATTCAGGTGCTTCAGTCTCCTTCAGCTCCCTAAAATGCATGCCGTAGGTGAATTGAAGTTCTTCCAATTTGACTGTACAAAGCATGCTGTGTGTGCACTCGTGCGCACACGTGTGTGTGTGTGTGTGCACGTGTGTGTTTGTAGGTTTGTATGAGTGTCAAAAAATGATATTGGTATGCACATATATAAATCTCATGTGGAATTAAAAAATAAGATGCACAATGCATGACAGAACATCTAGACCCTTGTTGCTTATGAAGGTTATGATTACTGGCTGTATAAATGATTTACTAGGCCCTCTGCCATAGGCCCCACCCAGTCTAAAATGAACCCTGCTCACAGGTGTGTACAGAGACTGTTATAGCTTCTGTGTGGACTGGGAATACTCTGGTCATTATTTCTTTCATTTTCCTCACAGTAAAGCCTCAGAGGTGTGCACAGAAGGCCATGAAAGTTTGTCTGTTGACTGGGGACAATGTGGTCATTATTTCTTTAACTTTCCAGAAAATCATAACTTAGAAGTGTGCACTGAATATCAATGTAGCTCATCTAAGCCACTGTACTGTGTAGGAACAACACATTGAAATTAATTACTGTGTTATTTGTTTTTCACTTTCTTCATAATTGCAATCAGGTGTATATACAGGTGGTTATCTTCTGGTGTTAGGGGAAAAAAGGAATAATGCATATGTAAAGCTGACAGCAGTTTGTTGTCCTCTGTTTTTTCATTTGTGTACTAGTTCATCTTTATATGGGTATACAGAAGGTGTCTTTCAAAGGGGTATAAAGAAGGTGACTGTTTTTTTGGGATTAAGACTTTGTAGGCAAATTATGTAGTTGTATGACAGCATGAACTTGAAATATATGACTATAGCCATTTTTCCTTTCAGTTTCATCTTAATTTGTCACCAGACAGGATATACAGAGAAGTTAGGGAGGAAGGCAGTCATCCTGGATATAATTAAAGGGCCCCCACAAGAATTTTCCAAGAATTTCATGGGTAGCTACTGCTCAGTTTATTTCTAACTACTGTGTAATCACCCTGAACATATTGACCCCCAAACATAACACATTTCTTCCATGAAAAAAAGAGTCACCCCAGAATTTAATAAAATCAGTGTAGGCTCCATGTAGAGCCTACATGGAATGTACCCATGTACACGGCCACAGTTCCCCCTCAGCAACATGCCATGCATATTAATCATGGTGAGTTGCTGAGGGACAGCATAATAACACAGATATTGAATTCATGTATGCAGAAGTGTAGAGGCTAGTCAGATGTTATGTACATGGTGAGGCTCCCTGTAATGTTCTCTGCTACTGTTGAAATGTGCTGTGTATTAATAGTTTATGTTTTAAATTTCTAAATTTTTATGTTTTTTTAATTTATGTTTTAATTTTTTTTTTAATGTCCATTTGTGCGGCACTGTGCAAAGTGCAGCAATGCCAAGCTGCGCTTACACATAGAGAGTTGACACCTGCCAGACATCTACAAATAGGAAATGGGAGTAATTAATTATGTATGTCTGTTTTTGGTTTTATTTATTTTTTAATGTCCATTTGCATGGCACAGCACAGAGGTCTGCATTGCCAAGCAGTGCTTGCACATAGACAGCTGACACTTGCCAGAGCTCTAAAAATAGAGAGTGGATGTAATTAATTATGTATGTCTGCTTATGTTTAAGCCTGTTTAAGCCTGCTTGCATGACACGCCATGGTTACTTATTAGTATATGTGAAAGTACACTACTTTATATACTATCCAAGTAGATAAATGGGTATACTGATGTTCTAAAGCTTCATAGGTCTTGGGTTCAAGTCAATAGCACACATATCATTTGTTTAATGCAATGTAAAATGTCTCTCCCCACGTTCCTATTCTCCATTTTTCTTTTCTTTATATATTTTTACTGCGACACTGCATGATGCACCATGTCGCTTGACTTCACTAAGCTCAGCTAAATGGAGCTATATTGATAAATATGTTCATAGGTTCATAGGTGTGTACTAGGCTAATGGCTCTGGAGCCTTTACAAGCCTAGCCCATAGGATTACCCTAGCATCATGCCACCCGACCTTAGTTTCCAGTGACTCTGTCGAGTAAAGCCACTGGAGTGATCCCCAGGGTGAATTTTCTGTTTCCCATTAACTCATCAAGATTTCTCTTGAAGAGGGCCAGTGAGGTGCTCTGCTTGACATGTATGGAAAGTCTATTCCATTGCATGGGCAGTCTCTGGGTTATGAACCTGTCCCTCCAGCATGTTCTGTTGATTGTGGTTATGAGGTTGAGGTCTCTGGAGTGTGTGGTGAGGAGGGATTGGGATTTCTTTAAATGTAGCATTTCTAACAGAGCTGGGTCAGACATGGCTTTGTAAGTCAAGCAGAGATCACCTTTAACTAGGTGATATGAGACAGAACAGTTGGAGTTTTTTGAGTCTGTCCATATAGGACAAATGTTTAAGGCCTAGAATCCTCTTTGTGAGGTATTTTGTGGCCTCTCCAGTTGTTGCAGGTGTCTAGTGAGGTACATGCCAAATGGGGCATTGTACTCAATGACTGGCCTAATGAGGGAAGGGTAGAAGGAGACAATGACCTCTTTCTTCCTGGATGCAAAACCCTTAGTAATGAGATGTGCCACATAGAAAGACTTTCTAACCACAGTGGCAATGTGGTGGTCAGAAGAGAGGTTGCTATCAACCTGTGTTCCCAGATCTCTTATAACGCCTTCTGTGTTCAGTGGACTACCATCGATGTGGTAATTCATGGGAACCGGGTTTTTCCCAAAGGGGATGATGGCACATTTTTTGGCATTGAACTTAAGGCCATGGTTCTGACACCAGTTGTTAGTCTCAGTGAGGCCATTCTGTAGGATGTCAACATCACTTGGGGAGTTAATAATAGCTACCAACTTGCAATTGTCTGTGAACTTTGTCAGTCAGAGTCCCTTCATGTTGGCCTGGACTTCACAGAAGTAGATACCAAACAGGAGGGGACCCAGGACCAAACCCTGTGGGACTCCACTCGTGACTGATCGGCAGTCTGTCTTAGAGTCAGCTGCTTTCACACTGTGGGTTCTACCTGTGAGCCAGTTTGCAACCCACCTAGTGATATAGGGGTTGATGCCCAGCTTAGTGAGGTTTTCTATGATTCCTGAGTGGGGAATGGTATCAAAGGCCTTGGCCAGATGAAGGTAGGCTGTATGAACCACCTTGCCTGTTTTTAAATCATAATAAACACGTACATAATAAACACCTGTCCTCTATTCCGAGCCCAAGACCATCACACCTGCAGACCACTGCATTAACCTGCCATGCCACACAGCTGTCACTTAAAACAGGTGGCATAAGTAAAACATAACAGTTGAAAGTTACAGTCATTAAGATTGTTTTAGCAGAGCTGCATATTGCACTGCATTGCGTAAACTTGAGTAAAAAGTAATGGAAAAATGGGAGTGTACCTTGCACTGTGGTGCTGGACTACACCACTAGAAAGCCAAACACATAATAATGGATGTAAGTGGTGTCTGTGATAGCAGGTAAATGTACCCTTTTATCAGCACTATTTAGAAATACACCTGCTAAGGCAATAATTGTAAAATGCATGTTCAACTGGGACCCTGGTGCAGAAATACATCCATATAAAGCCATGCACATAATGTTGGATGTACAAAAAGTATGTCACAGCCTGTATCTGTGCACTTATATCTTGCAAATACAGCTGCTATAAGAATGACTCAGTAGGTCAGTCTTTTAAATGCCTAACAAACAGTATATTTTGCCTCACACAGTCCTGGGTTCAAATCCAGTAGTGTGTAGCAGTTAAATTACATTATTGTGAAGTCAGCAATTAATGACTGATTCATGCACTCTTTATCCACACAATGCATTTCAAATGAAATGTCTCCTTTTCAATGATGGAAGTCACAGGCCTGCAGATAGGAATATACTTCACATATTCCTGTGGCAAAACTATAAGTGCATAAAGTGTCACATCATGCTTTAATATGCATTCACAGAGGATTTTAACTCAAGGAATGCAAATGAGGCCCACTACTATCAGAGTGCAGTACATAATCCTTTCAAACTCACAGTGCAGATTAGCACAGCTACACTGCTAACATACACATATAAAGCAAACAATAAGGCCAGTAAGGATAAATGGTCCAACACGCACAAAACACAATACACAGTATAAAATAGCGAAGGACCAAGCCACAGCAACACAAGGCATAAACTTTTAATAATAGTGAGCACTTTCACAGCACCTTTGCTGCTTCATCAGACATTACAGAGAAAACCAAAGGACACCATTTTTAAAATACAAATCAACCAACGAAGTCACTTGGCCAATTTAGCCAATTGGCCAAGTGATTTAATTGGCTGATTTGTATTTTAAAAATGGTGTCTTTTAGTTTTCTCTGTAATGTCTGATGAAGCAGCAAAGGTGCTGCAAAAGTGCTCACTACTATTAAACGTTTATGCCTTGTGTTGCCGTGGCTTGGTCCTTCGCTATTTTTTACTGTGTAACATACACATATGAAGCCCTTGCTTGTAACAAGGACAGCCAGCATACATGTTCTAACTAAGGGTTTTGCATCCAGGAAGAAAGAGGTCATTGTCTCTCTCTACTCTTCCCTCATTAGGCCAATCATCGAGTACAATGCCTCATTTGGCATGTACCTCTCTAGACACCTGCAACAACTGGAGAGGCCACAGAAGTATCTCACAAAGAGGATCCTAGGCCTAAAACACTTGTCCTACATGGGCAGACTCAAAAATCTCCAACTATTCTCCATCTCATATCACCTACTTAGAGGCGATCTCTGCTTGACTTACAAAGCCATGTGTGACCAAGCTCTGTTAGAAATGTTACATCTAAAGAAATCCCAATCCCCCCACACCACATGCTCCAGAGATCTCAACCTCATTACCACAATTAACAAAACATGCTGGAGGGACAGGTTCATAACCCAGAGACTGTCCATGCTATGGAAGAGACTTCCCATACATGTCAAACAGAGCACCTCACTGGCCCTCTTCAAGAGAAATCTTGATGAGTGGATAGGAAATAGAAACCTCACCCTGGGGATCACTCCAGTGGCTCTACTCGACAGAGGCAATGGAAACTAAGGTCGGGTGGCACGATGCCAGGTTAATCATATGAGCTAGGCTTGTAAAAGCTCCAGGGCCATTAGCCTAGTACACACCTATGAACCTATAAATGAGTAACAGACTGTAACACATGGCCTGACAATTGCCCAAATGGTGGACATATTCTTATATTTATCCCCTATTTTGCTCAAGGACACAACATATATGTTGCCTAGTGCTCTGTTAGTGATACCATTGCCTAACATACTTAACTTAAACACATGCTTTAATTGGAGTGGAACGGGTACCCTCACTCTGGCTCTGCCTCTACAACAAGGCTGAGACAGCTCCCACAGTTACTCCTACAGCTTGTTTTCTTCCAAAATGTTCACAATCTCTGCCTATGCCTATTACCTGCAGCAGCCTGTAGCACACACATCTCTATGTAAAAGTTGCTGCTACAAACCTACCCTCTGCTCTGCAATAATATAGTCTCCTCACCCCAGTAATGTCCAGCACAACATATCAGAAAGGGCTTCTAATCTACATGAAGGCCTTTTTATCTTGTACAGTGGTTGTATGTCATTGGCTGATGATAGTGCAAAGAAGCTGTGTTGGCTGCAAATAGCATTTCAGAACTACATATTGGTTAAGAGGCAATCACCTGCTACTGAGAAGCATGTTAAAAAGGCAAACAGCTGACTACGGGGAACCATTCTGCATGTAACTTTCCTCACACAGAACATGCATTTGCAAAAACTCAAATATCACCACAACACAGGAGTATTGTACTCCATCAGTTATGTAACCTTTATGTTTACAACAGGATGCAGTTGTGTGAATACACTTATGGAGAATAGGGATTATAACATTAAGCCTTTATTAGAACTGTGATAATGACATGTCAGTGATCTTCAGATTTGTTACACATACATAGGAAGTGCAATACATCAAAGGTGGAATGTCTACTGTCAATGTGGCACACTGGCCTCATGGGACTGTCTCTTTATAGTGGTTGTAATAGCACACTGCTATTTGTTTGGCACAGTTGTTCTGACATATTATCAGAGGGGTTGCCCCTAGGGGACACATTACAATAGACTCCAGTATCGGCTATCTGTCATGGCACACATAGGAATACCTGCCTATCATTAGTATCTGTTGTATCCACACACTTAGTATGTTTGCACACTGTGGAATATGACATGTGTGATCAAGCAGTGTATACTACCAGCCCTTCTGTACTTGCTGTATCTTGCTGTGAAATGAAGCTATGTGTCTGATGCACAGGGTGACTATATAAATTAACATGTACTTGAGTAATGCATTGTTGTTTTGCCATGCCACTTGTACTGGTTACTGACAGATACTGTATGCTGATATTTATAATGAGTAAGCCACATAATTTTGTGTACCTTATGTTGTATGATGTTGCAATGGCTGTATACTTACACAATGAAAGGTGTGTCAAGGACCTGTTTATGTTTCTGTTTCAGGATTCTGTTGGGGACACCTATGGATACACATTGGCAATAAACCCACAGACATGACAGCACAGGATGGAATGTCAGCACAGAAGAAATATGTCTTCAGCAAGGTACAGCACTATAGGTGCATGGCTCCATAGATGCATATGTGTCTAACAGACTAACAAGGACAATTATTTATTATTTTATTTATTTTATTTTATTATTTTACTTTTGTTTACCGGGAGAATCCAAATGGACACAGGGTCATTTTCAGTGGAGGCCTGGGGAGAAAAGCTCCACATACGAAAATGAACACGTTATTTAAGACAATGGCATTCATAAACAAAACAGTTTGAGAACTTAGTAAGTATGGGCCAGAAAGGCCAGCCCATAATAATATATATAGTTAGAGGAAAGCACATTTTTAGGCTACTGTTTATCAAAAATGCAGACTTGTACACATAAAATATATACATATCTTCATTGGCAAGGGATATGTAGTGATGCAGGAGGTGATTTACAATTCAAACAGATATCAGTTTGTGATAAAAATCCCTTTTGGAGAAATAATAGGAGGGAAATTCTACATGGCTATTGCCAATGAATAGAAATCTTGACAATGGCATCATTCAGCATACTCATGAATCCGTAATCTATGAAAAAGTCTGATACCCTTGATAAGTATCACCAGGTTTTGTGAGCTAACACATCCACAAGCTGTGGTGATGGAGATGACCCATCTACAGATTTCCTGTGTCCAGTACAGACTTTTGTCTGACACCGGCTATGATTGTCTTGTTCTACATCCCATTGTGTAACTTGAACATGATGTGTGTCACAGCAGATGTGTGCCTCACATGCATGGGGGGACTGTTTCATATAGGGTCTACTGTCTGTGTTACATACCTGCCTCTCCAACATGTACTAGATATACCACAGTGATGCTGTAGGTGTGTAGAACAGGTGAGACATGTTAGTCCTGTCATGGATAGGCAGGAGATACACAGTAGGATCTGACACCTCCCTGTATAGCAGCCATACATATCCCCTCCAAAGCATTTTGGAGACAGACTATACATGTACTGTGTTGACACAAACTCCATAGGATGTGTTATCTACACTGTGTATTGGTGTAGCATGGAACCTGTGTGGCTGCTACAGTTGTACGATATGCCTCACCTTGTTTGTTTTATATTGTATTTTACCAAAAACTTCTAAACAATACATTTTAAACAATAGACATGCATAGTTGCAACACCAATGACTAACTCTCTCTAGAAGATAATATGTACTTAAACCAAGTGTGGGGGGGCTGTGCCCCCCCCAAACTATATATACTAACTCCAGGATCGCACTACAGTGGGGAAAAGGGCATATACCTTTTACTTGCCTTACAGTACTCTACACAGTGCCATATATATATTAACTGCAGTTCAGTGAAATGAGATTCAGTGAAATGAGTTTTCAGTAATTTAAGTTTTCAGTGAAATAGTCGGGGTGAAATGAAATTCAGTGAAATGAGATTCAATGAAACAAAGTAGACCCAGTGTATACATTCTCATTAAGGATAGATACACTTCCAGATTTTGTGAAACACTGTGATTTCTCAAAGACACTTCAGGTGCCATTCACTACTGGACAGGCACATAATCAAGCAATAGCCACAGGAGCAGCTGTATATATCCAGGCACCCACTGTGCGTACTTGTATGCACGTCTTTCTTTCAAGATATACCATGGTTAGGGGTGGCATTAAGTGACCACCAACTGTGTTGCTTAGTTGTGCTACAGCTCACTTGCCCAAAGGTAAGTCCAGGTCCTTAACTACAGTGCCCTGGAGCAGTGCCATGATATCCCAAGCAGGAAACCAACATATTGTATCATGTGATTACCAATATGGGTGATCACTGCAGCCCCCCACCAATGTGAGGTCCTCCCTGGTGGGATCTTACAACAGATCAGTCTCATTAGAACTACCAGCACTAACACCCCCTTGCAGACTATACAGACCTATATTTCAACAACTCCATTTATTACCTCCTGTGGGATGGTTGACATAGCTTGACTGCATCTCCCTCCTCAGATGGGACAGGCAAGTATGCAGAGCTCTACACCCATGCATTATGCCAGCAGCATTACAACTGCATGAACTAGGCTGTACGTGAAAGGAGGGACACAGGCTCCTCATGTCATAGCAAACCTGAATGGCAGACGACTACCATTAGCAGTCTGTACAATAAGAGGTGGACATTGCTGTGTGAAATTTGGGGTGACGGTGCCCCCCAACATGGAGCCAGAACCTCCTCAGCTAAAAGAAGCACATAGTGTTGCTGTGATGTTGTGTAGACACAGTAAGTTACAAAATTAGTCACCCACACAAAGCAGAACCATAACATACTGTGTAGTTACATGTGTTACCTCAAAGGTAAGGCTCAGATTGTTGGTGAACTCATACATAATGATGCCACATATAATGGGTCTGTACTCAGCTAATCTGTAGTCCCACGGGTTCTGTGTCACTGTCAATCCCCTATCCCCACCACGTGACACATGACGTTCCTACAACCTGTCCCATAACTTCCATATCTACAGAGCAGGTCATAACTGGCCTCACAAAGGAGGATACATAGCATTTATTGGATATGGTAACATCCCAGGCTGCATCATAGATGGGATCTAACAAGGATTACCAACACCATTGGGAACACCTTGCAATCATACAGAAACCACTGGCTGCACCCCCGCTGAGTGGACAATGGCAACTGTTATACCTTTTCACAGAGGTGTTGCATCCACTGACCAACATAACTATAGACCTCTGTGTGACTATCCATATCTGTATGCCCTTAGGGGCAATCATCATGGAGCTGATCAGCACACATATATGTGATCTACACACAGGTGACTGTACACAGTTTGGATGTGTGACAGGGGATCATGAGTGTTACACATGGTGGACATTTCCGAGGCAGTCACCAAGGACCTGGGTGAGGGCACATCAGGGCATTCAACCTCCTGGGCTGAGCCAAGCCATCTGACTATATCTCCCACTCAGGCATCATTTACAAAGCACCCACTTAGGCATCCATGGTACTGTCATTGTAGGGGTCAATAGGTGGCCCACTGATAGCACACATACTCAGCATAGGGACATCTGCCTGCAATAGCTGATCTGTAAGCACCAGTGTTCAGCAGGGCTCAGTCCTGGGTCCTCTACTGCTTGGAATCCATTTACCCATGATACAAGTGAGTACTGAATGTTTGCGGTTAACAGTGTTGGCTGATGACTGCAAATTGTGAGCACTTATAGAGTCTGTGAGTTATGTTGATATTCTGCAAGAGGGTATTGATGAACAAATGCTTGTTGACATAGTAATGGCCATCAACTCTATACAAATATATATGTAGTATAATTTCCATTAGTAACACCTATGTACCTGGTAAGTAGCATATCAGTTGCAACATGTGATGTACATACTCAGGAGTGAAAGAACTGGGTACACAGACCTAGCCACACAGGTTTACACCTAATGTGCCTGAGAGCACCATATCTCCACAGTGGTACGGCAGGAATCATATGTCATATCTGAGGGCACAGTCACCTGTAAGTGACATACTCATGACCTCTATGTACTCTTCCCTAGACATGCCAATATCTGAGTGCAATGGTCATTTGGTAATGTACCTTTCCAGGCAGTGCTGGCAACTGCACACAACAGTATTGTCCCTCACTAGGGAACTTCACATCTTCAGTATGTGTTCAATGGGGATAATCTGAAATGAGTGCCATTGCAGCATGTGGCATATGGAGTACTCAGAGGTCATCTTTGCCTTGCATACATGCCAGTGTGTGACCCTGCTTGATTGTAAATTCTGCATATCTTTAGGTGGCATAGTAGATTGATCAATCACTCTAAGGACATTAACCTACTATCTGATGTTAGTAATACATGCTGGTGGTAGAGATTTGATTAGGAAACTTTAACACATCTTTGAAACAGAACCCTGCCTAATGGCTCACAGAGCACATCAGTGGACCTCAGCACATACCATCTGTATGATTGGGTGAGCAACTGTCATTTCACCACAGGGCATCTGCCTGTGTTCCTCTTGGAATATGTGCTGATCATGTAAATATGAGTATAAAGTTGTCTAGGATTGTGACGGCTGTATGTCCATTATGCTAGTTAAGTTCAAACATCCTAAGGTTCCATAAGCTAATGTAAAATGCTAATACAGCCATGCACACAAACATGGCTACATTGAGGATAGCACCACATCCAATTACTGCTTACAGGACATGGCATGGCACACACATAGTGCAAGTTGGCTGTATGTAAATTAGAACACTTGCCTATGTGATGGTACACACCACAGATCACTGTATGTGATGCACGCAACACACCTCATGTCTGCTAGTACTATCAGTTTAGGACATATTATGCTTGATAACATCAGCAGGCCTAGTTGTGGTCAGGCATTTGGAGGGCCACATAACCTGCTACCAATAAAATACTGCAAAACCCTACCTCTTTCTAAGTTAGTGAGGTGATCATATATATGCCATAGGGACATACACCAAGTGGCCTGGAGTGAGACTAGAACCCTTACCTGTGTAGTTCTAAACACTATAGATCACAGTACTTATCGCACACACCACAGCTTATGTCTAATACTACAATGGCAGCTGGTAGTCTTAAGGTAGATGACATCATCAGGTCTTGTAGAAAAGGGCAGTTTGGAAGCCAGCAGCAACTTACAGGGCCAAAAAGTGCATAACTGTAGCAGTTTGATAGCCAATGATGGATTCTCACTTGTTTTACAGGGGGATACAAACACACACACACACACACACACACACACACACACACACACACACACACACACACACACACACCAAGTGGCTTGGACTAACTACCTAGTCTTACACACTATAGATCACAGTACACATCTGATGTGATTGCAGGCAAACTAATTGTTTGTTCACCATTATAAGGGTATATAGGACAATACAGACATTCACACACATATTTATGTATATAACAGGGATGTATATATAAATGTAGCTGTGTGTATGATATGTATATATATGGGAACAGAATGAGATGTATGCTATATATATATATATATATATATATATATATATATATATATATATATTTGAAAATATATAGAGATAGATATACTATGTATGTGAGAGAGTTCAAGAAAAAGAAAGCCACACCACTGAAGGTAGTCCAAATCCGAAATAACTTAAAAACAAACAGTTGAACGTACCACCACGAACAGAGCACAAATTTCACATAAAAACTTTAATATACCAACACCAATAAAATAGGCAAGCAGGACAAGTGCTTTCAGCCTTAGCCTTCTTCAGATGCTGTTTACTAGGCCTAAACCTGAATGTTTAAAAACGTAGATAGATCAATCATGGTCTTTTGAGAGCCATTGCATCACTTCCTCATGCAGTAGTTGTCACTCAAAGGATATCCTTCAGGTGATAGCAATAACTTTGTTGTTACTGGCCCAAAATAAGGGAGTGTCCATTTGAGTGACAGCTACTAAGGGAAATGCTTCATATGCATGATAGCTATTAAGAGGAAGTAATGCAAACTGAAGGATATCCTTTTAGTGACAACTACTGCATGAGGAAGTGATGCAATGGCTCTCAAAAACGTGATTGGTCTGTCTAAGTTTTTAAACATTTAGTTTTAGGCCTAGTAAACAGGATCTGAAGAAGGCTAAGGCCAAAAGCACTTGTCCTGCTTGCCTATTTTATTGGCATTGGTATATTAAAGTTTTTATGTGACATTTGTGCTCTGTTCATGGTGGTACATTCAACTGTTTGTTTTTATGTATGTGAGAGAGAGACAGTGATAGATGGATATGTATACATATATGTATGTATGCATGTATGTATGTATAGACGTATCTATACATAACAGGTAATTTTGATGATGGGTCAACAGAATTGCACTCATTTTAACTAAGTGTATGGGCATGCCCAGTGGGACTGCCAGTATTTATAAAGCGACTCCAGCCCACACCTACCTGTACTCTAGTCCTGGATTTTCTGTGTTACAGATCATGACATCTGTCCCTGTTTCTGCAGTATTGCACTTCACTCAGAATGTCTATGGCATCCTCCATCTGTTTGATGTTATTAATATATGACAGAGGTTCATAATATTACACCACACACAGACTGTCTGTGAAAACACAAACTTAATACTAACTCACATGCAAAAGATGTGGATACTTCCAGATTTGAACCATCAGCACTATCTACCATGCTAACTTCCTTAGTCCACTGAACCACATAAACTGCCAGGCAGAGAGGCGTCATTCATCACACAATCATCAGCATACATATGTATGTTGTTATTCCTGGGTTCAATGCGACATACAATGTGTGATGAATTTCTGTATTACTGCCCTGAGATTGCCTGGCCTGCTGATATACTATTAATGACTTAATGTTAAAGCAGTTATATGTTAAAACTGCTGTGTTGGGTGTGGGGAAACATGTTCTGCTGTGATGGACAGTTGTCCATATATCATGTGACTCCACTGTTTAACATCTCCCTTAACTGATGTAGTGCATATTCCAACCATGAGGCCTAGTGAATATTAAGGAACATATACTAGTGGACTGTGTCTCTGTAGTCTCATGTGGATGCTACTTCTGTCCAAATAGCCCAATATATTTCCTTGCATACATGCAGCAGAGGCATACATACAATACAATATTACAAGTAGTGTGTAGGTTAGAGACTTATCTTGCGAATGTAGCAGTTGACAGAACTGTAGTTCATGGCTGACTCTGTCTGATGCAAGCAGTACACAGCCAATACATGGATAGGTACTGGTTGTGTGGGTTGCCTGTTATCAATTTTAATATATGTATGTGAGTACAAGTGAGGTGCCAGTCCCTAGGTTGTCAGAGAATGCGCTATGCATTGTCTCTTTGCCAAGGTCAGGGCATACTGGGCACACCTACATCTGCATACAGGGCATCATCGGGGGTTCCTCCTCCTAGTCCTCCTGGGAGTGTGGCTGTGGTGACATCAGCACTGTTGGGGGGCTGTGTGTCCCTTCCCTGTGTTGAACCTGCTGCAGCTGTTTCTGCAGGATCATATTGTGTAGCACAGCACATATTGTGAACATATGTGCATATGTGGCTGGAGAGTAATGCATGACTCCACCAAATATATTGAGGCACAGGAACCGTGACTTCAGAAGCCCAAATACACTCCCTATGATGTCCCTAATTTGCGCATGTGCCTCATTATGGCTTTCTTCCATGGGTGTGTGTGCATTTCTGATGGGTGTCATCATCCATGGTTCCAGTGCATAGCCAGCATCCCTCAGTAAATGGTTGTGTGGGATGTCACCCCCTAGCAAACATCTGGTAGAGCTGTGATGAATGCCAGATATGGGAGTTGTGATAACTGCTAGGGCTGCCAGCACACACATTCATGATAATCCCCTAGGCATTGCACATGACTTGGCATGTTATGGAGTGGTATCCCTTGTGATTAATGTAGATTCTACCCTCCTCACCGGGTGGTGCCTTGATGCGTACATGAGTCCAATCTATGTCAACCAGTACTTCAGCGTAGTGTGCTACATGGTAGAAGTGTTGCATATTACTGGCCCTCACCTCAGCACTGAGAGGAAAAGAAATGTGCTCACTGGCATGTTTTAGCATGGCAGCCATAAACTGGTAGAGTACCCTGAATGCTGATGCCTGCGAGAACCCCATCATGTCCCCAGTTGGTCTTTGGAAAGTACCTGTAGCTAGTATCCTAAGCGCTACACATACATTTGTTTCCACTGTTGGCTCTGGGTCTGAGTTTAGGGTGGCAGAGCTCAGTGAGTTCTTGTAGTATGTTCCTGTCCACCCTGTAGCACTCTACAATCTCCAGCTCATGTAGCTCCAGGAAAGTTACCCTGGGCCTGAACACTCGTCTCCTTCTCTACTTAGGCCTATTGACAGCAGCAGCAGCAACACTCACTTCAGCATCTAGCACATACAAATGTAGCAGACCTGCAGCAGCAACCAGCATTATCTCAGTTAAAATTCCCAAGTTTCTACTCCATTGATCCAGAGTACTGGGGATAAATCAGAATGTAGGGTTTATGCATAATATATAGAGCTCTGCTGTAGGTGCAAAATGTGTGATTGGCCAACTGTGATGCATTCCATCTGCCAACAATATAATTAACATCATTTAATGACCCTATTTCAGCATAAATAAGTGTCAGAAGTAACTGAATACATTTCTGTTTTTACAGATGCTCGGTGCAGCAGTGCCCCACACAAACACATACACCGAAGGTAAACAGAGCTTAGAAGTTAGTGGGCACACCCCCTGAAAGGCCACACTCAGCCAAGTGGTGCACACACAAATAGGTGCGACTGAGCTGAACTGTGCTTAGAAGTTAGTGGACACCCCCCAGCTGTCAGCTACATCATGTGTAAACAGCAACATGGATCTAAGCCTACTGCACTTTTCTAACCTACCCAACAGTGTCAAATACTCTAGAAAACTTTGTAGAAGTATTCTCTTTTTACCTACCCTATAGTGTTAACTACTGTAACAAACTTTATAGAAGTATCTTCCCTTTTTTAGCAAATAGAATTTATAGGAAATTAGCACATTTAATCTAAAGGTACGACTGATAAAGGGCATTACTTTTAATGACTGCTATACTGTGCTACAGCACTGACCTGATTTTTCCTCTTTAGAAGCTGATTGTGTTTTCTGTTCGCTCTGGCCTCATACATTGTGATGCAACCCGTTCCGTTCACCCTCGCTCTGCTCAGGCTCACTCCAATCCCCTACCCTACCCTCATTTCCACCCACCTCCTCTTTCATTTCCTTTATACATTACCTAATTAACCACACCCCTTATCTTGATAACAAACTCCACCCTCCACCTACTCCAGGTGAACTGTATCAGTTTCAGTAGCTCCCCCTATCTTGTCTATCTCTACTCACAAAACCCAACTGTCTCCCTCCTTTTTACTTCCTGACAGCATTTCCCTCTCACTCTACTTTTCTTTTCCACATCTACATTTCCTTTTCTCCATATATCTGTTTCTCTTTTACCCCCACAGTCTATAGACTACTTAGCAACCCCTTTCAAACATGCTCACTCTTCTTCTCCTTATTTATTCTAACACTTTCTACCTCTTACCATGGCTCTTTGACAAAAACTGTGCTATCACCTACCCTCCCATATCTCCACATTGATGTTCAAACTCCTATCAATTACTTAGTTGCCCTCTCACTATGGTCTAATTGCACAAATACCTATCACAAATTAAAATCCTCCCACTCATGTCTTATAAAATGAGACCTAAGTACCCCACCTATTATCCACCTGCAAACTCTAAGGTAGTTTTCCTTGTTAACTTAATATGTTTGGTGGCATTCATCCCAATCCTGGACCACTCACCAATGCTTCTACACAAAGCAATACAGACAGCCCCAACATCTCTCCATCCTCTCCTTTTCTATCCACCATTTTTCCACCTGCCATTTCCTTAGACTCTACTAACCTCCCACCTTCCAAAAACCTAACTATAATCTCTCTTAACATACAAAGTATGACCAATAAAATAAGACCTTTTCACTCCCCGATCACTCAGTATATCCCTGGCATTCTCACTCTCTGAGAAACATGGCTACAACCACATATCTCTGACTCAGAAGTTCTTCCCCCAGGCTATAATATTTTTCGACTTGATCGACACTCAAAATCAGGGGGGAGGTGCTGCCATTCTATACTCAGAACAACTTTCACTTTACCCTCTTACCATACCCCCTCCTAACTTTCACTCTGCTGAAACTCGTATATTCAATTGTAAACTTAACAATCACAAAAATCTTGCTATTGCTGCCATCTACATCCCCCTTGGAAATAACATTCATATCCTAGAGCAAGTCTTCTCATGGCTCACTGATAGCATCACCTAAGAAACCATTATCTCAGGAGATGTTAATATTGACTGGACTGCAATAGACTCCTCCTCTCCCCATAGTTCCGTTAACCTCTATGGCTTCTCTCAACTCATCTCTTCTCTCACTCAATATAATAAACATACCAACACTGGTACAATTCTTGATTGCATTCTCACTTCCAACCCAAACCTCTGTTACAGTCCCTGTACTCTTCCTGACTCTCTCAGCGAACATCTTCCCCCCTTAGTCCTTAGACATTCTTCTCAACTCCATAGACTCCACCATTTTAAAGACTGTTGCAAACTTTCCAACTTCAATCTTCCTACCTTCAACAATATACTTTCCTCCTTCAGCTGGTCCTTCTTATACAACCTTCCTCTTGATAAGGCTGTCTCCAAATTCATTGATATCTTCCTTGATTCTTTAAACTCTTTGGCCCACTTCAGAAAAATTACACTAAAGTCTAACTTCTCACCTTGACTATCACAACCCACTCGTAACCTTATGTTATAGAAAGACAGAGCCTTGACGATCTGGATAAAAAAAATAATCTGCCAACCCATCTTAAAAAACACATTGACAATGACAAAAGACCATACTATCATAAACCACTAAATAATTCTTATTTTAATCCCAGATTATTTTGGAACAATATTAACAAGCTCCTGTATCTAGGTAAGCCTACTACACCTAGTCCCTGTCCGAATAGCTCTTACCTTGATACTGCTGCTCCTCTAAACACTTTCATCGACTCTATCAAAAATCTTACTAAAAATAAAACTGAAAATCTTTCTTCTATCAATCCCATTTCCACCTCCCCTGCCTCAACCTTCTCTCTGAAACCCACTCCCACTGCATATATTAAATCTCTTCTCTCTAAACTTAAACTGTGCTCTACATCTGTTGACAACTTACCCCCTCAATTTCTCAAAATTGCTGCTAATACCATTGCCTACCCTATCTCCATACTTATCAATTGATCCATCCTTGAAAATACTGTACCCAAAATATGGAAGACATTTTATATTATTCCCCTTCATAAAGGAGGAAAATCTACCGACCCCTCCAACTACCTCCCCATTGCTATTCTGTCCCTCCTCTCCAAAGTAATGGGAAAATGTATACATAAACAAATCCTTGAACACCTTTTACAGGGAAATCTCCTTACACCTACACAACATGGTTTTCATCCCCATCAAAGCACTGCCACCAATCTCATAACTTCTACACAGACCATTGCCAAAGCTCATGATGAAAACAAACTAGTTTCTAGTCTCTTCCTTGATATATCCACAGCTTTTGACACTGTCTCTTATACTTTGCTTCTATCTAATCTTAAAAATCTTAATATCCCACAATCTACTATACTCTGGTTCACCAGCTACCTCTCTGATAGACTCCAGTCTGTCAGATGACTATCTGCTTCTTCTTCTTTCCCGACTGTTCATACTGGTGTACCCCAGGATCAATACTAGTACCCCTCCATTTTAACATCTTTACAAACCATCATTTCCCAGTTTGCCCTCACTCCTCTCTTATCCAGTATGCTGATGATTCCACTATCACATCTTGTTCCAATAATCTCCCCCACCTTCTGCCCCTTACCCAAGATTCTCTTCTATCTGTTGAAAAATGGCTAAACAGCAATGAATTCTTACTCAATCCCAAAAAATAAAATGTCTTCTCTTCCTTACAAAATCTCTACAACATTGTAAAAACTCCTTCTCAGTCACATCTCAATAATACTACCATCTCAAATGAAACTCATACTAAACTCCTTGATGTTGTTATTGATGACTAGCTTACGTTTGACATCCATATTCTACAAGCCATCAAAAAAACACCAAAATCTAGGTCTATTATATAGGAATAAAAATACCTTACTAAGGACACTAAATGTTCTCTGGCAGAAGTTTTCTACTGCCTACTCTCTTCTGTGCTGCACCTATACACACTAACCTACAAACCAACCTCATGACTAACTAGAATCCACCTACAATAAAATTGTTAGATTTGCTGCAAACCTTCCTTACCACTCCCACCACTGCACTTCCCTACAAAATCATCTGTGCCCAGAAGCTCAAAACCAACTCTTTCTTCCACAGCTCTACCTCACTCATTCTACTCTAAATAATCCCTCCCACTGCCCTGCTCTTTCTACCCTAATCTCTCCCTGTACTCCCAAATACTGTCTCCTCAGTCCAGACCAACATCTCCTGGAAGTCTATAAGCCCATGAAAAAATAGGTAAACTTCTGCATAGTCATTCAGCTGGTAACACTTGGAATAAACTACCCCTAGACCTAACAGCTACCACTAGTAGTTTCAGTTTCAAAAAATGCTAAAAGATTGCATACTCAAAACATGGTCTTGCCCCTGCCTCACTCCAACCTGACCTATTTTCTCATCACCTACCTGCTCATACTCTCATATGGTCCATATCTCATTTCTTTCTTCCTGCAGACAATCTACCTTAAAAAAAACTACATTGTCAGATGTTAATTACTTTTCATAATGTAACTTGTTTTTTAACTGCCAAGTGTTTAGCTACATTCCTACTCTCTGTGTGTATACAACTATCTTGAGATTTTGTTTCGAAGTCTGTTTTACTGTTGGTACACCATATATCTTCCTTTTTATTACTTATATTTATGCTCTATAATATTTGTATATATTAGGTTTTGTATTGTTTATGCTTTTTCATGTTTTGGAGCTTTTCTCTTCAGGCTTCTACTGAAAAAGGGCTTCTTGCCCAGTCAGACTAACTAGGTTAACGAATGTCAAATAAAAATAGATAAATAAATAAATACATGAAGTGGATATGCAGACACAATTACTCCTTTCTGCTATTCAATAACTCTACCTCATTTGCATAGGTATTCATACTCACAACCTGGAAACTACATGTTTCATAGCCGTACAATGTTAGCAACAGCACCTATGCACCATTGTAGAGATTCTACGCAGGGTCTTGTAACACATTTCTGTCACATAATATTAATTTTTTTCAATTTTTTATTTCTATAAAGCATGTTTGTGCACCGAGGCTCGCCACACAAGTATGCCCAGAATATTAAAAAAATTATAATTTAACTTATTTCTTTTAATTTTTCCAACATAAAGGATGATAATTTCACTCATATGTGTATGTGGTAGTATGAAATTTCTCTCCATATATCTACATTTTTGCAGAGTCTTTTGTCTGTCTACACTCATGTACATGGATTTTTTTCATGTACACTACAGACACTGACACGGGGTCTGAAGGGATGCCTATCTGCTTGCTGGATTGCTCTACCTGCTTCATTTGCTTGAGATTCACCTGCTTATGAGGTGATTTGCATGCCACAGAAGTTTATTAAATTCCCCCTCAGTTTCTTTACTTACTTATTTATTTATTTATTTATTTATTTATTTATTTATTTATTTATTTTTGTCAGACCATCACTGGACCAATTGTTGTAGAAAAAGGTCTAAAATGCACTTCAGATCATTTATAATTACATAGTTAGGCTTCCAGACCGATAGCCCATTTTACATTCTTTCCTACACAGTTTTTACAGTACAGTATTGGCCAGTTAGAGTTTGTTGAAAGCATATAGAACAAAAAACTGACAGGTTAGGAAAGAGTTTGAAAAAGCAAAAGTACTGTGGTTAGTGTGAGGAGACAAAGACAGGAGGAAAACAGAGAAGTAATGGGATGTATTGCCAGGGTGACAGTAGACAGTAAGGTGGAGTGCACCATGGAGCCCCATATCATCTAAGACTGCCCATGCTGTCACTGTATATGGCATTTAAAAATTGTTGCTTCTAAGCATGGCTTGCGAAAAGGGGTGTGGCTACCCTCCAGCAAGGGGTGTGGTCTTGTTATGCAGATTCAGGGGCTTATTTGTCAGGAAATTGAAGGATGCAAAGGTAGAAACCTTAAGCACTCTATATATTGTAAAGTCAACTCATGCTGAATAGCACAAAAGCTAATGTAATCTCAGTGAGATGCCTACATTAGGTGTACTTTCCATACTGACACAGTACTAATCTAAATTTGTCACACATGGTGTTATTTAGTATAATTTGATGGTCATGAAGGGTGCACTTTAATTTCCATGTTACCGTGGCAGTGGGTTTTGTGGTGCCTGGAATACTGAACACATCATCCATGGGTAGTGATAGCACAGCATCTGTACCCTTGTACCATGCATATGCAAATATAGCTTACCTAGGCACACAACTGAGTTGCCATATGTTGCGGCATCACACATATCCCATCTACCTTGACCATTAATTACAAATGTGTGCATGAAGTTTAGGTGTGCTAGTGATTCCATATAGGAAAAATACATTAACTATATGATTTCTTTACTGATTTTTGTCTGTATTTGTACACTGCTGATGTTCCTAGAAATCTTACCAATTCAGTGTAACATCTTTGGACACTGAAATAAACATAAATTGCAGGCACATTTGTAAGTGTACTAGCAATGCTAGATAAGGGATGCAGTGCTTAAAAATGTACCAGAAAACACTAAAGGCTGCTGTAGCCTTCCCAGCTGTATGAGGCACTATCTAAAGCTGTCTTTGTATAGGCCTCATCAACTGTGTACCACTGCTTCTGACATCAAGGTGCCATTTTTGGTAATTTGGCTCTGCTCTATACCTTCCAAGGTGTTTACCTGAGAAATTATGTGGCCATGAACAAGCCCATCTCATGTTTGTCCCATGTGTGGGCCCTTATTCATTGCTTAGCGGTGGCTGCCATCTTTCAACATAAATGCATGGGAACATGTTGTGGGTCATACCAAATTTGTGTTGAATACTTCCAATTATCCTGTATAGACTATGGAACCAGAATACCACTTCCATCCAAGCACCAGTGTGTGCAAAAGGCACATACACATTTTGCAAATTGTGAATGGGCGTGCCTTCGTTGAAAGTTGGGCATCGAGCTGGCACCTTGGCACCATAAAAATCTACTGCCAATCATTAGTGGACCAGAGTTCTACTGTGGTGACCCCTAACCGGGAAAAACCAAAAGAAGAACAACAACAACATAATTCTGGGTGTGTGTATGTCATATGAGTCATACAGGAAGACATGAAAATGTCTATGTCAGTTGGACATCAACAGCCATCTGTGGAGATGCTATTACACAGCTGGAAACTGAAGCAATGCGTGAAATATATTGCAATAAATACTAGTTGACTGGTATGTATGCATACTGGTTGTTGTGTAAATCTGACTTGCACATAATTGCACCATTGCACTATCCTGATCCACATATTTTTGTGGACTTAAAATAAGGTTGGCATATAGATGTTCAGATGAATAAATAAGAAAGTAATTACATTCTTTCTTATACAGTTTTACCGTAGTCATGAACAGTTAGGGTGTATCAAAGGACTGTAGAAAAAAATATTTTATATTTATGTTTATATCTGTTAAGTGACATTTAGAGGTGGGACAGATTCATTAACACCTGCGCTACATGTACACTAAGTGTACACGATCTGTATAGAAGAATTTCTTCAATAATTTTTTGCTTTCTAGTCACTCAAAAAGATTATACTAAGTGAAAATGTAGTCTATAATTTATGGTAACCTTTATGAATACCCCTCAGTTTTTAAGGCTGCAAAAAATCAGTAGGAAATCTAAAGTTAGGAGGAAGAAGGTGTGAGTTATAGGTTCATAGGTTCATAGGCAGGTACTAGGCTATTGGACCCAGGGCCTATATAAGCCTAGCCAAAAAGGTACACTGGCTTTCGCCATGCAAGAAAATTATTTTCCTGGGCCCCTGTCGAGCAGAGCCACAGGAGTGATCCCCGGGGTGAATTTCCTATCTCCCATCCAATCATCAAGATTTTTCTTGAAGAGTGCTAATGAGGAGCTTTGTTTGATATAGATAGGTAGTTTGTTCCAGAGTATGGGGAGTCTCTGGGACAGGAATCTATCCCTCCAGCATGTTCTGTTTATTGTTGTGACAAGGTTTAGGTCCCTAGAGCATGTAGCTTGGAGCGATTGGGATTTCTTTAAGCGGAGCATGTCCAAACAACTCTGGGTTTGACATAGCTTTCTATGTTAGGCAGAGATCATCTCTGAGTAGGCAATATGTGATGGAGTAAAGCTGGAGTTTTTTGAGACGGTCTGCGTAGGGCATCTGTTTGAGTCCGGTAATCCTCTTTGCGAGGTATTTCTGTGGCCATTCCAATTGTTGTAGATGTCTTGTGAGGTACATACCAAAAGGGGCACTGTATTCTATAATGGGTCTAATGAGTGACGAGTAGACGGGAACAATGATGTATTTTTTCCAGGATGAGAAACCTTTTGTGATGAGCTATGCCACATAGAAGGATTTCCTGACTGCTGTGGTGATGTGATTATCAAAGGAGAGACTACTGTCCACCTGTGTCCCAAGGTCTCTTATCACACTTTCAGTGTTAAGTAGACTACCGCCTTTGTGGTAGTTCATGGGTACAGAGTTTTTACCAAAAGGGATGACAATGCACTTTTTGGCATTGAGCTTGAGGCCATGGCTTTGACACCAGGCATCTGTCTCAGTGAAACCCTTTTGTAGGATATCCACATTGTTAGGAGTTTCGATTATGGCTCCTAGTTTGCAGTCATCTGTGAACTTCATTAGCCAAAGACCTTCTGTGTTAGCCTGTACTTCAGAGAAGTAGGTACCAAACAGGAGAGGACCCAGGACTGAACCCTGTGGTGCTCCACTTGTCACTGGTCTGAAGTCGGATTTGGAGTCTGCTACTTTCACAGCGTGGGTTCTGTCAGTGAGCCAGCCAGCAACCCATCTTGTGACATAGGGATTTATAACTAGTCTAATGAGTTTATCTATAATTCCAGAGTGGGGGGATGGTGTTGAAAGCCTTGGCGAGATCTAGATAGGCTGTGTGAACCACCTTACCCTCATCTACGGCTTTGGTGACCACTTCAAAGAAGTCTATCAGGTTTAGGGGACATGATCTGCCTTTTACAAACCCAAACTGGGTGGGGTCCAGAGCTTGGAGATTACCAATGTCATTGTTTATAAGTTCCATGATGATACGTTCCATAGCCTTGCAGAACATGCTCATCAGGCTAATGGGGCGGTAGTTCCAGGGGTCCATAGTGGCTCCCCATTTCTGGAGTGGGATGACCGTCGCTGTGCACCATTCAGTGGGCACAAAGCCTGAGGTAAGGCTATGACTGAACATGGTACTTTGGTGGGGTGCCAGTTCATTCTGTAGTTCATGTAGAACGCAGCCTGGGATGTTGTCAGGTCCCATGGATGCTGTGTTCTTGGCTTTGGAGAATGTGTTTTTTACCTGTGTAGCCATGATTACAGGAACTTTGCATTCTTCTGGTATAGAGATAGGCCCTTTAGGGAGTGAGAGGGGGGTAAAGTTAGCACTGAACCTATCTGCCAGGATGTTGGCAATATCAGTTGGTTCTGTATATTTAGTGCCATTGCGCTGTAACTCAGAGCAGATCTGCGTGTTGCCATTGAGATTCTTGACATAGCTATAGAATGTTTTGTGGTTGTATTTAGAATCAGTGGTGATTATGTTTTCTTAATTATCTTTGGAGGATTTTATGAGGGATCTCAGTTTCTTACTGAGGCTGACCAGGGAGTTCCTCCAATCATGGGATTTTACTCTTTTTTGCAACAGTTTGTTTCTTCTGTTGTAGAGTTTGTTTATGGCAGGGGACCACCAGATTGGCTTCCTTTTTTTGGAGGATAGCATCTTGGTTCTGTTAGGGATTGCCCAATCCATGCACTCGTGTAAGTGCTTATAAAGTGCATTTGTGTAGGATTCAGCAGTCGTACCTCTATTGCCCATCTGCATGGGTGTCGTGAAGTTTGCCACTTCTGTCTTAAGAACTGTGAAGTTGGCTTTGGAGAAATTTTTTTATGGTCGTTTCCCTAATGGGGGATGGAGGAAGGATGTGGATGTCTAGGGTGATAAGCTTGTGGTCAGATCTGACCAATGAGGAACTGACCTCTGGTGTGAAACACCAGTTGCCCATGTTGGTAATGACCAGGTCTAGGATATTGCTGCCCCTGGTGGGGGTGTGGATAAGATAGTTGAAGGCGTTGGAATTTATGAATTCCAGAAAATGTTGAGCAAAAGAGTTTGTACATGAGTAGTTTTCCCAGTTAATGATGGGGTTGTTGAAATTGCCCATTATCAGGGTGTTAGGTCGTACCCTATTATTTTCCAGTGTATCAAGAAATGAGGAGTGGGAATGCTGGGGCATGGTGGGGGATCTGTAGCAAGCTACAATTTGGATTGCGGTCTTGCCCAGAGTTAGCTGCACTTGGATAATCTCGGATGCATTGTGCTGAGCAACTAGCCTGGAAGTGTGGATATCCTTAATGAATATGGACACGTCTCTGCCTTTAGTGTTTCAGTCCATGTTAGGTGGCCGAAAGGTGTGGTATGAATTATAGCCTGATAATGCAGGGGTGCTCTCTGGAACCTTGAACCAGGTTTCTGTCACTGCACAGATGTCGATGTTCTCCATTTTAAGGAGTGCCTTGACTGAGTGCATTTTGAGGTTTAGACTTCTAGCATTGAGCAGCATTACCCTCAGATTTTGCTTGCTTGTACCTGTTACGGTGGTGGATTTGTCATTTGAACCTTGCCTAAAAAAAGGCACTATAGGGGTGGCAAGAGCCTTAGCCAGTATCCAGAATCCCAAGGGTGACAGGTGCAGGCCATCTCTGGCAAAGCATTGTGGTCTGTCAATCATGTCATCCCAGGCAGACAGATACTGGATCCCCTTAGAATGACACCAGAAGCTTAGCCAATTGTTGAAGTCAATCATTTTGTCCTTGTACTGTGGTATTATTCTGTGTGATGGCAGGATGCTACTCAGGGCTAGGATCATACCTGCCTGGGCTACAAGATCGGAAAGCTCCTCCATGTCTCTTTTCATGTAGTCCAGGGAGGTACATCTCAGGTCATTCACACCAACATGGACAATGACAGAGTCATATTTGTACTTGTTGTGGAGTGACCTGAGTGCGTGCATTATGTGGCGGATCCTGGCACCTGACAGACAGCTGACAGTAACTTTCTCCTTGGTGAGTGGAACATCAATGTGCCTGAGTGTTAGGTATATTGTTACGCCTTATCGGCTGTGATTGAGTGGCACACTGAGTTTGTGGGCTATGTGTCTTTTTGGTTGTGTTGGGGGGGGGTGGAGGTTGCTTGCGTTTCTGCTTTGGAGGTTCCTGTTGCTTGGGCAGATTTTTATTGAGAGCCTCCGCGAATGTAGGTGTTTTTTGTGTTTCTATGTGTGTGTTTTGGTGGTGTAGGTTTTGAGGGACTATGTGATGAGTGTGGTGTGGTGTGGTGCAAGTGTTTACCTTTTTCTCTTGACTGTCTAGTCCAGTCTTGGGTGTAGAGAGCTTATGCTTGTGATATCTGTTCACTCAGAAAGGTGTACAGTTAGTGTACATTTAGTGTAGCTGTTAATGAATCCCAGGGAGTTTGTTTTTGTCTTAGCCTACATATTTCTATCTTACGTAAAATGAAAGTCTGGATGGAAATGTTAATATTTCACAGCAGTAATCTGTTGAATGCTCTGCTGACAGATGTATCTTGCTCATGGGCAGGTACGGTAGTCAAGTGCTCCAGTATAGGAGGTGGGATGGAGAAATAGGTGATATAAAATAAGTGGACAGTAATAACAATTTTAGCAATGGTTGTCTGTGTAGTTTCACAGTCAGGGAAGTACAGGCAATATACAAGGTTCAAAGGTTTAAAGTACTCTAGGAGGGAGGGAAGGCAGTACCACCAGGGCTACAACTTATTGCTAATGAGAGACTGAACCTCAAATTCATCCCTAAGGTATCTATTTTGAGCATTCCTGGTGTGCTGGAAGCTAGTAGGCTGTGGAGAAAATATCTGTGTGTTAGTTGTATTTTTAGAACCCCTGTGTCTGCTGATCATCTAGCCCACACAGCAGCAATACATGTTTGAACCTCATCACCATGACGAGAGTTATTGCAGTGCAACTATCCATCAGGTCATCACGAAGGTTTGTTCAGTTTATGGTAATAAAACCTCCCTCTACCAGCTGTTAAGCACATTTGTAAATATGAGGACCTGTAGCTCCTTCCTCTGTTAGTGTGCAAATTCTTGATTATGCTCACTGAAGGAATGTGCTTTCCATTCTTCAGTAGGTGCTGGGACTACAGCAGGCAGAATCACCTACTTTCTCCTGATGATGGGTGAGCTGGCATTACTCCTGCACTACTGCCTCCCATTTTAAAATCTTCCAATGTCTGAGTGGCTAGATGACCTTGGATCATTTGGGACCTAGTCAGAGCGTTATCCTTCTCAACATGAAACTCAACCATATCAATGGCAACTGCATGTAACTGGTGATGACTGTGCTGTGCAGCTTCCAGATAGACTGACATGCATAGTGTGAGTTACACCTTCCAGATCATGGCAGATTTTTATGTTTAATTTTTCTGTGATACTGCCCAGACCTACATAGTTCAGTATACAAGCTGTGCTATAGATGCATATGTTGCAGAGTAGGTTGTGTGTGTGTGTGTGTGTGTGTGTGTGTGTGTGTGTGTGTGTGTGTGTGTGTGTGTGTGTGTGTGTGTGTGTGTGTGTGTGGAGGGGGGGATCCCAAGATAATGAGGAAGCTAGCATTGAGATTCATGGTCAGGGGAGAAAGTCAAGGATCTTTATGGCTATAAGGCCTATCTGCAGTTGCCTGCATTACAGTTAGGCTAATGGAGTCTACATCCACAAAAAGACCAGTCACTAGCAGTGTGCCTCAGGGCACAGTACTGTGGCTACTCCTGTTTGACATCTATATTGCTGAAGTAAAGGTGTTAACATCACTGGTCTCTGACTGACCAAGTTCTCGGACAAGTGCAAATTAGGTGCAGTCATTAAATCCTCCCAAGACACAAATACCATCTAAGAAGGCCTGGCACAGGCTGGAATCACTATCTTAAACTCAATGCCCAGAAGAGCATAATAGTATCCTTCTGTAAGACAGCCATCCCCGCAAATTACTACATTTATAATATACACAAAGAATAGACCGAGACATCAGGGATTTAAGAATGCCTATAGAGAGTGACCTAGTTTCGTGTCAACAGTAGTAAGGAAATTATGCTGTGTTGCACAACTTATAAACAAGGGTATAGCATCCAGGTCCAAAAATACAATAAGCCCGTCACTGAGTACAATGCCCCTTTCAGAATGTACATGAACAAGCACATTCAACAAATGGAGTGTTCCCAATGCTTCATCACAAAAAAGACTGCATAGTTTAGAAAACAAGTCCAAAAGGATCACCTCAGTACCTTGTACTTATACTCTGTCTCCTACAGGCTGCTAAGAGGTGACCTATGCCTGGCCTAGTCTTAATGGACTTGTTCCACATCTGCAAAACAAATAGCATTAGAAATCCCAGGTCCAGGAACCTAAACCTTGCCTAAAATATAAATAGGACATGAAAGTGGGACAGGCTACTCCTTCTTTGGAACAGGAATTCTCATCCATATGAAGCAAAGTTCTTCACTGCATTTAAACAGGCAAAGCTTGGATCAGTGGATAGGGGACTGAATTTAGTCTGGGTCTGGCACCTATGTCTTTATTAGAGTGTGGAAGCTTGTAAATGCTTGACCAGTCATGCCAAAGTTTTTATACTCCCACAAAGCCTAAGGGACCAATACCTGTGTAATGTTTTTGGGAAGCATAGCTGGGCTTAAAAAGGCCAAGTGTTCTCCTATGATCCTATGTGATATATTTGCACATTGCTTGGAAAATGACGAATTGCCAACTATGATTATTTAAAATCACATTTAAAATTCATTTTTCACATAAACTATTGGTTTTGCAAAACATTATTAAACCTCATCTGTAATATTTTCATCAAATTCAGTAAATTTACCTTCTCATCTATTTCAATATAAATCTTGCAACCTCTGTGCAAACAGTGTCAAATATTACACCATGATGGAGCCATTCACTCAATGCACGAGTAACAACAGAAAAATATCTTGCACTACCATATCCCATTACCATCCTCCTTTGGAGGAGAATAAACAGTCACCAATTTTAATACTATGTCCATTTCTATCCTTCTAAAATATACTACAGATTCCTTTTATCCTGTATATTGAGTCAAATTTCTGTAGCCAAGGGTACAAGGTCTGATCCCTTCAACCTCCATTTGAATACTGTGTGTCTGAGCAAGTTAGTTAGCCAGACACTGCTCTGAGGTCACGCATGAAAGGGACACTTGAATCGAGTGGGCTTACTTAACAAATGTGTAATATAAAATGATATGTAATAAAAAAATCCCCAATTTATATTAATAACTTCCAAATTTACTGAATACATCTTTACTATAAACTTGTCTCAAACCACCGGAATATCTTCCTTGATATTCTCTCTGCTTCTGTCCAACTCTACAGCTTAGTGAACTTGCTGTCCTAAATTCAGCATTACATAGGTTCACAGGTGAGTACTAGGCTAATGGCCCTGGGGCCTTTATAAGCCTAGCCATAGGATTACCCTGGCATAATGCCCCCCAACCTTAGTTCCCAGTGCCTCTGTTGAGTAGAGCCACTGGAGTTATCTCCAGGGTGAATTTTCTGTCTTGCATCCACTCATCAAGATTTCTGTTGAAGAGGGTCAGCAAGGTGCTCTGCTTACCATGTATGGAAAGTCTATTCCATAGCATGGGCAGTCTCTGGGTTATGAACCTGTCCCTCCAGCATGTTCTGTTAATTGTGGTAATGAGGTTGTGATCTCTGGAGCATGTGGTGCAGGGGGATTGGTATTTCTTTAGATGTAGAATTTCTAACAGAGCTGGGTCAGACATGGCTTTGTAAGTCAAGCAGAAATCGCCACTAAGTAGGCGATATCAGACAGAGAATAGCTGGAGTTTTTTTAGTCTGTCCATATAGGGCAAGTGTTTAAGGGCTAGGATCCTCTTTGTGAGGTACTTTTGTGGCCTCTCCAGTTGTTGCAGGTGTATAGTGAGGTACATGCCAAATGGGGCATTGCACTCAATGATTGGCCTAATGAGGGAAGAGTAGAGGGAGACAACAACCTCTTTCTTCTTGGATTCAAAACCCTTAGTAATGAGATGTGCCACATAGAAGGACTTTCTGACCACAGTGGCAATGTGATGATCAAAAGAGAGGTTGCTGTCAACCTGTGTTCCAAGATCTCTTATAACGCCTTCTGTGTTCAGTGGACTACCATCAATGTG
This sequence comes from Protopterus annectens, assembly GCF_019279795.1. NCBI lineage: Eukaryota > Metazoa > Chordata > Ceratodontiformes > Protopteridae > Protopterus > Protopterus annectens. Next base: position 784,420,595 of record NC_056727.1, read on the forward strand.
GTAATTCATGGGAAGAGGGTTTTTCCCAAAGGGGATTATTGCACATTTTTTGGCATTGAGCTTAAGGCCATGGTTCTGACACTAGTCTTTGGTCTCAGTGAGGCCATTCTGTAGGATGTCAACATCACTTTGGGAGTTAATAATAGCTCCCAACTTGCAATCATCTGTGAACTTTGTCAGCCAGAGTCCCTTCATGTTGGCCTGGACTTCTGAGAAGTAGAAGCCAAACAGGAGAGGACCCAGGATTGAACCCTGTGGGACTCCACTTGTGACTAGTCGGCAGTCTCACCTGAAGTCAGCAACTTTCACACTGTGGATCTATCTGTGAGCCAGTTTGCAAACCACCTAGTGATATAGGGGTTGATTCCTAGCTTAGTGAATTTTTCTATGATTCCTGTGTGGGGAATGGTATCAAATGCCTTGGCCAGATCAAGGTAGGCTGTATGAACCACCTTGCCTTCATCCACAGTTCTGGTGACTGACTCAAAGAAGTCGTCCAAGTTGAGCAGGCATGATCTACCCTTCACAAAACCAAACTGTGTGGGATCCAGAGTTTGGAGATTCCCTTTATCCTTGTTTATTATGTCCATGATGATGTGTTCCATAGCTTTGCATATCAGACTCATCAGGCTAATGGGGTGATAGCTCCCAGGGTATGTAGTCACTCCTCCTTTGTGGAGAGGGATGACTATAGCAGTGCGCATTTGGTAGGATCAAAGCCTGAGGTGAGGCTGTGACTGAACAGGGCACACAGGTGAGGTGCCAGTTCACTCTGCAGTTCATGTAGAACACAGCCAGGGATATTGTCAGGTCCCATAGAAGCTGTATTTTTGGCCTTGGACAATGCTGTTTAAATCTGTGCAGCAGTAATACTGGGTTCCTGGCAATCTATTGGTATTGTGATTGGTCTTTTGTGGGGGCAGTGCAAAGTTGGCACTGAATCTGTTGGCCATTATGCTGGCAATATCTGTTGGCTCTGTATAAGAGGTACCATTGTGCAGTATATAAAATCTGGGTATTGCTGTGGAGATTCTTTACAAAACTATAGAAGGCCTTGTGGTTGTCTTTACTATCTGCTGCAATTCTGTTTTCATAGCTAGCTTTAAAGATTTGATGAGGGATCTCAACTTTTTGTTGAGGCTGATAAGGGAGTTTTTCCCATCTTGGGACTTCACCTTATTCCACATCAGTTTCCTTCTTCTGTTGTAATTTGTTTATGGCAGGGTACCACCAGATTGGCTTCCTTTTTTTGGAGGGGAGCATGTTGGTTCTATTGGGTATGGCAAGATCCATGCATTTATGTATGTGGTCATACAGTGCATTGGTGTATGATTCGATGGTCATACAACTATTCTCCATTTGCATGGGGGCTGGGGTAAACCACCTCTGTTTTTAGGAGCCCAAAGTTAGCTTTGGAGAAGTTATTCATGGTGGTTACCTCTGCGGGGTGTGGGTGAGAGGGATGTGGATTTCCATGGTGATTAGTTTGTGGTAGGATCTAACCAGGGAGGAGCTGACTATTGATGTAGAGCAATGGTCGCCCATGTTAGTAATGACCAGGTCAAGGATGCTGCTACCTCTAGTGGGGGTAAGAACAAGCTGGTCCAGGGCATTGGAATTAATGAACTCCAGGAAATGTTGGGCAAGTGTATTGGTACATGAGTAGTTTTCCCAGTTAATGGAGGGGTACTTGAAGTCGCCTAGTAAGATAGTGTTAGGTTGGACCCTAATATTCTCCAGGGTCCTTAGGAACATGGAGTGTGAGTCTTGGGACATGGTTGGTGACCTATAGCAGGCTGCAACCTGAATCACTGTCTTACCCAGTGTTAGCTGCACCTGAAGTATCTCTGATGTGTTATGTTGGGCTACCAGTTTGGAGGTGTGCACATCCTTTATGAATATGGAAACACCACTGCCTTTGAAGCCTCAGTCCAAGTTCTGGGGCCAAAAGGTGTGGAATTAGTTATAGCCTGCTAGTGCAGGGGTGCTTTCTGCTTCCTTGAACCAGGTCTCTGTTACAACATAAATGTCATTGTTCTCCATTTTAAGGAGTGCTTCAAGTGAGTGCATTTTGAGATTTAGACTTCTAGCGTCAAGCAGCATAACCCTCACATTGCATTTGTTTGTAGCTATTATGGTGGTAATTTGGTCTTTGGAACACCACCTAAAAAAGGCACTATAGGTGTGGTAGGGGTGGCAAGAGCCTTGGTCAGTGTCCTGAAGCCCAGGGGGTGACAGATGCAGGCCATCTCTGACAAAACATCGAGGTCTATGAATTACGTCCTCCCAGGCAGACAGATACTGGATCCCCTTAGAATGACACCAGAAACTTAGCCAATTGTTGAAACCAATCATTTTCTGCTTGTACTGTGGTATCATTCTGGGAGATGGTAGGATTCTGCTCAGAGCTATTGTCATACCCACCTGGGCTACATAATCTGAGAGCTCCTCCATGTCTCTTTTCATGTAGTCCAGGGAGGTACATCTCAGATCATTCACACCCACATATACAATGACAGAGTCATATTTGTACCTTTTGTTGAGGGACCTGAGTGCATGTGTTATGTGATGGATCCTGACACTTGGCAGGCAGCTGACTGTTACTTTCTCCTTATTCAACCTAGTGAGTGGGACATTGGTGTGCCTCACTATCAAGTCATCTATGACTAGTGTGCTGGGCATACTGTTTTGCTTTAGAGGCTTTGGTTGAGTGGCACACTGTTTAAAAGAGTTATGTGTCTCGTGATTAGTGTTGTGTTGTGGTGGTCGAGTGCGTTTCTGCCTTGGAGGTCCCTGCTGCTTGGGTAGATTTTTATTGAGAGCCTCCACGAATGTGGGTGGGTTGTTTGTGTTTTTATGTGAAGGCAGTGCTGGTGTGTGTTCTGGAAGGCTATGTGTTCTATGTGGTGTGGTGCAAGTGTTGACCTTCTCCTCTTGACCAGCTATTCCGGTCTTAGCTGGAAAGTGTGTGGCTTCCAAGTTGGATATATAAGTGCATCTCCCACAAGTCTGAGTGTTGGGAGGTAAGAGGAAAGGGTTGTTGGTGTACATGAGGCAGTTGCTACATTGCCTCAGGATGCCCAAGTTCACCAGGTTAATAGGAGAAAACACAGGGAACTGACCTTTAAACATGAATGGAGGGGTGGTCATTGATAATAAGTACTGGATCTGTTTCATTGTAGAACGTTTACTGCTGGTAGCACTTTTGTGTGCTGCAATAATTACTACAAGATGTCTGGTAAAGTGCTAGACTAATAAGCAAGTATAAGTGCAGGAGAGGAGATAACTAGTAGATCTAAGGGACAAATTGAAGAGCAGACTGGCACAGTTCAGGAGCTTACAAACAGTCCTGGATACAGCAAGTCTGTATCTGGACTAGACTAGTTACAGGAAAGGTAGGAAACAAGTGCAAATGCGGGCTTTTAAACCAGAAAGTTGAGCGAGATGGAAAAACTGCCCAAACGACCAATAAACTACAAATTCTGGGCCAGAAACCAGAAGATAATTCAAGGTTAAGAACCTAAGTGGGATGGCCTTCTCAAATGTTCTCTCTGTATTAGGTAGAATGAGCTAATGACATTAGACTGGGAGGAGTGTCCCAGATCAAATTTATAGTATGGGCGTGCAACTGCAAAGCCACCAAGTATAAGAACAAGACACCAATAGGGACAGTGGGTGGGAAACTATTACAGCTACTAACTCTAGCCATTAAATGAATGTTTTTAACAGATAAAGGAGCAAGGAGACTCTACAGAATGATTTTAACTGCAAACAAATCAGTTATATGATACTTGACTAGAATACAGAAACCTCACAAAAAAGCACAAATGCACAGAAAAACACAGATAGAGCACTCACAAACAGGAAATACAACTGTCAGTATGAAAAAACAGTTTACAATGAAGTAATTCAGTAAAAATGCAGAGTAACGAAACAGTATCTAGCAATGCAAAATACAGCTAAACAGTATAAAACAGTAAATAAATGCAGTGAAACAGTAAAGAAAAGCTTTATAATAGTGCAAAATGTAGTAGATTAGCTGTATAGCACACTTATAAGAGTTAAAGAAGTGCAATTCAATGAAATAAGTGTAAAAAAATAACTTATTCTGTTCTTGGAATCTTAAGGAATTTCTGTTTAGTCCCAGTGATTAATCACCAATTCCACAGCCTGGTAAATACAAGCACAGCCCCTTACAGACACAGGGTTTATATACCAGAAAGGATGGAAAAATCTAGAATTATGAATTACTACTCAGTCCTACTAGCCCCTGTTGTTACAGCAATCACCAGTGCTAGAGAAGGTTAGGAAACCCTGTTACTCTCAATAATAATGAAGAAAACACATAATCAGCAGAAAATAGCTGCCAGAATCACAGGAAACTCAACAAATAAAACTACCAGGCCTGGACAACAGCAGGCCTCTATCAAGATTACCTGAGTAGAACACAAAAATCTCACAATAAATGCACAGAAAGAGCACTCACAAACAGAAAATAAAAGTCGCTGTATGAAAAAGTAGTTTACAGTTTAGTAATTCAGTAAAAATGCAGTTACAGTAATGCACACTATTGCAGCTACTAGCTGTAGCCACTAAATGAAAGTTTTAAACAGATAAAGGAGCAAGGAGACTCTAGAGAATCCTCTTCTTCACCTCTTAAAATACCATAAACTTTAGAACAAATTCTTAACTTAATCTTTACTTGGTTAATACATTTCTATTTCTTTGGAAGGCATTCTAATTTACTTTTTCCCTAGTAAATGGTCAAAATCAAGCACCAACAAATTACCATTTTCATTTCTAACAATATAACATTCCTTCTCTGTACCTAAAAATAAGCCATTGTAAATTCATATTTGAATGTGACTTACCATACCCCACACACAGGATGAAAAGGACACATACTAATATGCTCGTTCTACAAATTAACCTTACTTGATATTTCTGGAATCTTATGACACTGTATTATCAAACATTTAATAACTTTCTTTTTCTCTATTTTTTTCAACAGCATTAACAAAACTTATCTTTATGGTTACATGGTCAGAAACAGCTGTAATCTTTTTATACCGTCTACCCTACTAAAACACAAAATGATTAGTTTCACTTTTTAAATATCCTCTATCATTAACAAATTCCCTATCCTTTCATAAAACTAACTGTCCATATTTCTTCTTATTCTTTTTGATTTTAAAATCTCATGTCATTGTCTTACCCCTTTTTCCTACATTGCATTAAAATCCACTATAACAACATAGTTCTTATGAACTAATACAGAAAGCTTTATGCATTCAAACAGATTCACTGTTTCTGTAATGCTAATGAGTAAGATATCCTCAAAAGCTGTGGAGGTTTCTAGTATTGGCTGCTGGAATGCAACCCATCCAATTAAAAATAAAAACAAAAAAGAAACTGTTCAGTTTAGAAAGTTGGCTATTATTCTTAAATTAAAAATAATAGTCAACTTTCTGTTTCATTCTGAGTGGTCAGAAATTTGCATTTACAGAGATGACCATTTGAAAATGTCTTTATCCACTAACAGACCATCATTAGGCTAATCCCACAAATTGCAATAGCTCTTGAGGACATGAAAAGCACTGGATAAGAAGCATATGACTGGGCTGCCATATGTAGCAGTGAGGGAACCCTTCCTATTGGCTCATGCTACCTCAGATGACTGAGAGGCCCTAAGAAAGAAAGGAAAGAGTTAATGGGCAAGTGCAAATACACATGCACGGGAATACATTTTTTAGGTATTTTTTTGTTAGAGTCTTGCTGCCTGCTACTGCAAGCGAGTAGGAAGGTAAGTGTTTAATTTGAGAAATAGTGTGTGTGTGTGTGTGTGTGTGTGTGTGTGTGTGTGTGTGTGTGTGTGTGTGTGTGTGTGTGTGTGTGTGTGTGTGTGTGTATGCGTGTGTGCATATGTGTGTGTGCATGTGTGTGTGTAGGCTTATGTATGTATCTAGAGGAGGAAGAGAAGCTCTCAACTGTCCCTGATTTCTTGATATGTACTGATGTGTCTTGCTGTAAAATATGTGTTTTTCTGGCAAACTGGTGAATGTTGCAACCACTTAAGCTTCAGACTTAAGAACTTTCAGAAAAATTATGCAAATCCTGTTATTCTAGCAAGTGAGCATAATAAGGAAATATCTGTTTCTTATTTTGGTCATGCTTTCTTTTAGATTCTTAAACTAAGATGTTGAGAGGTATTGGGAGTACAGAGACTTGTACACTGTCTTCTGAATTGGGGGTACAGTGCATTGTAAACTGTGTTCTGAATTGGGGTAAAGAAAGTTGTACACTGTGTTCTGATAGCTGAGAAGCTAAACTATGTGTGACAGATATTTACGTATTTATTTATTCATTCAAAAACAAAACAAACAAAAATATATATATATATATATATATATATATATATATATATATATATATATATAGGTGCCTGTCAAATCTTCGAACGCTCAAAATTTCAAACGTAACATGGTCGAGACCAAACGTTCTAAATTCTGAGTGCTTGAAGATAGACTTTCAAAGGTGCCATACAGTGCAGATAGGGAGAGTTTTCATTTTCTGTACTGAAGTGCGGTCTCGTAGTTGATATATTTAAGTAGAGGGGGTGTGGGGGGTGCAGGGGGGCTTGCTCCCCCTGCCTACACTGTTAAAGTGTTTTTTTTTTCTGTTTTTACTTTTTTTTATTTGATGTTCGAACATCCAAATGTCGAACATTTGGTCTCGACCATGTAATGTTCAACATTGTGGATGTTCAAACATTTAACATAGACCCACAAATATATATATATATATATATATATATATATATATATATATATATATATATATATGGGTCTACTTTTATTCACTGAAAACTCATTTCACTGAATTTCAATTCACCCTCAAAAAAATCGCTGAAAGCTCAAATCACTGAAAACTCATTTCACTGAATCACATTTCACTGAATGTAAGTACGTTGGGCAAATAAAGCATATATGCCATTTTCCCCACTGTAGTGTGATCCTAGAGTTAGTACCTTTCTTTGTCATATTTACTTTTATGACCAGACCATTACAGCCATGGCTAAATCTTGCATTACCCACACCAAGATATGTCTTTCTGCTTTATTATGGCTTCTACAAAAATGCAAGACTGCTGAAGGTTGGGTTGGACAGATTTAATTATTGGTATGAAGATAATAGCCCTCCTCTTAATTGTGTGAAAATAGTATTCTCAGACTTTGGCTAAAGTAAACATTTTAAATGAAAAAAATAATGGCAATAAAATGAAACTAAGCAGAGAAGTCAATGTGCCACAATCAGCAAAAAATGTATTATATCTGTTATACAGTAGCAAATCTAACAGATTGTGAGGTGTCATTATCCGTATGTTTACCTTATTGCTTCACCTAATAATTATAAAAATCTCACTTACAATAGTCTACAACATCACATCTAAAAACATTGAGAAAGTGAAGAGGTTCCTAACTAAGAGAACTGAGGGGCTGTAAAATAAGCCCTACAGAATTCAATAGCTATCCATATTCTCACCGACCTCATGCTCTTTTGAAGAGACCTTTAATTAGTATGTAAAAATGGGTCTATAACCGCTGACGATCGAACACCAGATGTTCAAACTGTGAAGTTCGAACACTGATGATTGCAAAGCCATGGAACACCAAATTCTTTCCCAGGGAAAAAATTCAGTGGGCCGTTTCTGTGGTTTTGCGATTATCAGGACTGTGGTGGGAAGTTATGGGTCGGGTTCAGGTAAGTGTGCGATTGTGTGGACGTTAGGGTTAGGGCGTGGGTTAGGTGAGTTAGGGTTAGGCCGTGGGTGAGGTGGGTGTGCGATAGTGACAGACTTTAGGGTTAGGGTGGGATAGATGAGTTAGGGTTAGGGCGCAGGTCAGGTGAGTGTGCGATAGTGACGGACCTTAGGGTTAGGGTTTGGGTTAAGGTAAGTGGATAGACAGTAGTGTATGTACAGTTTAGTGTAGGGTTATATGTAGGATTTTAAGTGTTTGTGTGTGGGTTTCTGTTTTTTTGGTGTGCATGTGTTGTGTGTGTGTTTCTTGGAACAGCAATTTTTTTTTCCCTGGGCAAAAAATCACTGTTCTAAGACTGAAGTTTTTGTACTTCGTTGTTAAAAGTTAGAACATATAGTGTTCTAACTTCAGCCATTTCAGTGAACTGATATAGACCCTGTAAAAACATGTCTAGTGCAATAAACTTATAAAGCAAGATAAGTTGGTCAAATGCATAATCTTGTTTAAAATAAATACTATAGAAAAAAGTTCAGTACATTACATATTTGTTACTATGTGTTTTTTCTTCTGCTCAACATACTCCCCTTACTTACATCCTTATCTACTCCTTTTCCTGCACATCCCTAATTGTTTATCATGTAAGTGAGCTGCTCACCCTGTTTTTCAATTACCTGGGCTGATACAGTGGTAAATACATCAGTTTACAATAATACACACAAGTCAGTAAAAGCTACAGTGCTGATAAGTAAACAGTTGACCGAGCACTAAGACATGCTGGTGGGCTTTTGGAAAAGAATATATGGAGTAACTGACTATAAGTCGATACATATTGATATATACAATTGTTTATATATATATATATATATATATATATATATATATATATATATAGAGAGAGAGAGAGAGAGGAAAAATAGCACGTATAACATCTGAACGTGGTGACAACAGCAATGTTAACCATTGTCCGAGTAACATTTGCAAGTAGATTCTGCAATTAGGTGATTTTTAATCTTTTCTTTGAGGTCTTTAACCATTTCTTGTTTTTTTTTTTTTTTTTTTTTTTTTATTTCCATAGACAGGTGGTTCCAGGTCATAGCTCCCAATCTTAAGAAAGTTCTTTCTCTCAAGATAAACGTGATGGCCACTGTGGTGTTCACACCCGTATTGCTGTTCCTGTTGGTTGCTGTGCTTCGTTGTACTACTCTGCCTCTCCCTTTGTACCAGTATAAGTAGATTCTGCAATTAGGTGATTTTTAATCTTTTCTTTGAGGTCTTTAACCATTTCTTGTTTTTTTTTTTTTTTTTTATTTCCATAGACAGGTGGTTCCAGGTCATAGCTCCCAATCTTAAGAAAGTTCTTTCTCTCAAGATAAATGTGATGGCCACTGTGGTGTTCACACCCGTATTGCTGTTCCTGTTGGTTGCTGTGCTTCGTTGTACTACTCTGCCTCTCCCTTTGTACCAGTATCTGTTACTGTGAACCCTTACAGCCACTCTTATTTGTTTGGGACAGAGTTTTGGGGTTATTATCATGTCACATATCACCCTTGCATGCTGTATCAGTGCTGCTCCTCCAGTATGCTAATGCAGTGTTGATATGCATGCTTCCATTGCTCACCTAATTTACATGTGGCTTTAATAGTGGCATACTGGTGATATCCTTTACTTTATGCAGTCATAATTAGCTTTTGGATACTTTATTCTAGGAGCCCCATCAGAACTAGCACTGCACTGACATGATGCACTATTTCACACATCCCACACCAAGTACCTCTTCCCTCAAATGTCATGTGATGGCTTTCATTAAGGTCCAAAGGAATCATTATTAGCAGCTAACACTGATGGATGGCATTATTATTTGAAAGGATTTACATTTGGCCTAGCAGTTTTGGGACTCACAATTAACAGCTATTTTGAATAAAAGTAGAATTTATTAGTGCAATTCTCATCAATCCTAATAAATGGAATTTTCAATATAAGCTATCTGCTTTATTTCTTAAATGTAATATTGTATGTATTCAATTTGGTTTTGTCTGATCTAAACAGAGGAGACTCCCCAAATCAAAGTTGATATGGAAAAGTGGAGAATATGAAATAGTAAAGGGGAACTTTCTGATGAATGAGTGCTACTTATTAGACTTCCTTTGACCAGATGTGCTCTGCAAGTGTGATGTACACAGAAGAAAACACTGAAAACCAACAGAGAGACTATTGAGAATGTTTGGTTTGAGGAAGGATGGCAATGGTGACAGACTGAAGAAGCCAGGTGTCTTCTTGTTTTCATACAGGAGGGTGATGGAGGACCTAGTTTTGGTATAGAGGACCTCACCATACACCAGAAGTATACCGTAATCCTGGTTTGTGCAAACTTGGACATGTTTTGAGTATCGCCATTTTGCACCTTCTTACATACGCATGCTAGACTGTGTGGCTCAATGTTTTGTGAGAGTAAAGAGCTTACAATATATAAATGTCTATTAATACCACCACATGTCTTGTACTAACACTATATACCTCTCGCTGTCTTTCAGCCACTTCCTGAAATTCCTGCTCTTGCAGGGGCTGAGGATGGGCACAATCCTGCACTATCAGTTCCCTCCAAGCAAAGAATGTTAGCTCACCTTTTCTTTTTTTCATTTGCTGTAACCTAAATATACAACTTGCAGTTCAAAATTGCAAAAAAAGGTAAATGGATAAATGCATAAAATAAAACTATAAGCCATTTTCTGTATAGTCCATTAAAACATCAGAATACAGATAAGTTCCTCTTTTCTTATAGAGTTTAATTAGATCCTATAACACCTTATTTCAAACATTTTAACAGGAAAAATGCACACATAATTAAATAATTCATCTAAAAGTCATTGGTTGCAACGTACATTATATTAATCAGCACTTAATGCATGTTTTTATTAACAAAGCATCATACAGACTAAATGGTCTTTCGGTATGTCTGAACACATCAGTAATATTATGCAATGCATTAAGCAATAACTGCACTTTTCGGCAGTACAATATAAAGCTTTTAAAAGCAGGAAGAATACAAGAAATTGTAAAAGGTTTACGAGACAAGAAAGAAAGAAAAAATATAAGCACTGGAAAGGGTACAAAGATATAAAAGTGAGATGCACCCATTCTTAATACGAAGTGGGGTAAACCATACCTATAAAAAGTCTGGTCATCACAGATAGTTCTCTCAAGTCTATATAAATTCAAATCATGTATAGAAGACTCAAAACCCCAAATCCTAGATTTATATATTTTTGATTAATGGGTATGTTTATCATTGACTTAGAGGGGAGAGGCTCATTAAAAATATGTTTCATGCTGTACTGTTTTGAGTATATTGGGATTTATTTTCACAGCATAACTAGATGTTAATTCCTGTCATTGCTTCTAAAACTCTTACTAGCCGTGTCCAGTAACCAAAATGTAAACTCTATAGTTAAAAGTAGTTTCACTCCGACATTTAGAAACATGACTGCTAGAATCCTTTCTGGATATTTCATACACTTGTTCAAAATTCAAATCTTCTGCACAAATTACTAGATATGAACAAGTGAAGTGTTAAGAAAAACAACATGCAAAATTAAACTCTGTGCTTAAAATTGACATCACAAATATATCTGCTTTTATTTTGTGTACTTGCAGACTACAGAGTTCTTATCAGGTTTTGCAGCCTGTGTTTATGCTCTAACTGTTATCTGTCATCTGTCTTTCTCATGTGACCTTTAAACATTCCTTCCATCTTCTAATAGCTCTAAGTTTGTTTCTAAAAATACGTCAGCCTCACAGTTACCTCTAGCATGTGCCATTCTATACAATACCATTCCTTCTCCTGCCATCTTTATTTTTGTGGAAACCAAGTTCTGTAATGAATCATTCTGAATACATTCAGTAGTATTTCACTCTCATTTAGCTCTTCCTAACTTGCTGTTGTTCCACTATATTACAATATGGTGCTTCCATCCTTTGCCAAAGTCACTTGACCTCTTCATAGGTTCATAGGAGGTTATTAGGCTATTGGCCCTAGGGCCTTTATAAGCCCAGCCATGTTATACCTTTGTTTCCTTATTGACCAAATTGTATGGTCTACATTTGCAGCACAAGTCGATGATCAGCACTGACTGCCCTTATCCACGAGGGACATAGGTGACACACCTGGGGTAAATTTATGGTCTTCCATCCAGTTGTCCAAGTTATGCTTAAATAGGGTCATTGAGGAGTTGTTTTATGTGAATTGGGAGTTTGCTCCAGAGGAGTGGCAATCTCTGGGAGACATATTTGCCTCTCCAGCATGTCCTGTTAATGTTGCAGGCTAGGTTAAGATCCCATTGACTTGCGGATGTGCAGCATTTCCATTAGGGCATAGTCTGAGACTGCTCTGTAGGCCAGGCACACATTGCCTCAAAGCAACATATAATATACAGAGTACAGTAACAGGGCCTTCAGTCTGTCCACATAGGTCATGTGTTAAAGGCCCTGACGTTTCTTTTGTGAGAAACCTCTGAGGTCTCTCCAGCTGCTGCAGGTGTCTGGTGAGGTACATACAGAAGAGACCATTGTACTCTATTAGTGGTATGATGAGGGATGAGTACAGGGGAGTTTCAACATGCTTAGCTCTGGGTGCAATGCCCTTACTTATGAGATATGCAATGTAGAAGGCCTTCATTACCACCGTGGATACACGGTGATCAAAGTTAAGTTGCTATCAACCTGTGTTCTTAAATCTCTCACCATTTGGTTTAAGCTAAGGGGGAACCTGTTAATATTGCAATTAGCAGGGACTCCCCTATGCCAAAAGAGATGATACTGCATTTTATTTTTTTGCATTTAGTTTAAGTCTGTGGCTTTGGCACCAATTATTTGCCTGTGTGAGCCCTTTTTTTTAGTATGTCAACATTACTGGCGGACTCAGTGATTGCCCCCAGTTTGCAGTCATCGGCAAACTTGGTAAGCCACAGGCCATCTATTTTTGCCTGGATTTCTAAGAAATAGATTACAAATAGTAGGGGGCCCAGCAGAGATCCTTGTGGTACACTACTGATAACTGGTCTGCTGGTAGAGGTGGACTCCCCAACTTTGACTATATGAGTTCTGTCGGTGAGCCAGTTGGCTACCCATCTAGTGACATGTGGGTAAATTCCCAGCTGGGTCAGTTTCTCAGTGATACCTGAGCAGAGGATTGTGTCAAAAGCCTTGGATAAGTCAAGATAGGCTGTATGTATTGTTTTGCCTTCATCCATGGTTTTGGTGACATTCTTGAAAAAGTCCACCAGGTTTAATAGACATGATCAACCCTTAACAAATCCAAACTGGATTGGATCAAGAGTTTGAAGGTCACCTATGTCTTTGTTGATAAGGTCCATGATGATTCTTTCCATGGCCTTGCAGATAAAGCTGGTTAGGCTTATGAGTCTATAGTTCTCAGGGTTGGTTGATGGACTTCCTTTGTGCAAGGGAATTACTGTTGCTGTTTTCCACTCTGCTGGGATGCTGGGACAAAGACAGTATTTAGACTGTCGTTAAAGAGAGTGCCAAGTTGTTCAGCTAGGTCCTGTTTTACACCATTTTTTAGGCAGCCTGGGATGTTATCTGGTCCTACAAAAGCTTTTTTTTTGGCCATGGAGATACTAGGTAGAGGACAGATATGCTTTGTCCAAGTTGAAAATATGACCACCAAAGCTGTAGGGAAAAGTACTGATTTATTCAGAGACAAAGGTAAGCGCTTTCATACAAAACTTCATCAGACCATAAAATAGACAAATGATTAACATACTTATATACAGATGCAACTAACTGGTCTTTTACTCTCCTAGTTGGTGCAATCAGCTTCTGTAAAGCATGCCAATGTATTTCAAAGAAGAGTTTTTTTGTCCATCCTGGCACAGGAGCAAGTTTCAACTTTAATTTATATGCTGATAGTACCAGCACTAATTTTGGTTTATTTGGCCACATTTATTAAATGTCCACGTTTTTATGTGGGAATGATCAGTAGGAAACTAAAAGACAGGGTATTAGAACATATAGGAGATATAAGAAGAGATGTGCCAAACAATGCTCTGAATAAACACATTAAACAGAAGGAAAGACATTCATTTGAGTTTATGGTATTATGCATGTTTAACGGGAATCTCAGGGGAGGGAGTATTCAGAATAGAATAGAGAATGAGGAATTGTGTTGGATCTTAACCTTGCAGGCAGATAAAGGCTTTGGTTTGAAAGAAAGTGTCTCTTTAAAACCCTGCTTGAAAACATGGAGATTAATTCATTGAGTATTTGTAATTGGAAGTGTTTTAATAGGTTAATTAGTTAGTTGCATCTGTGTATAAGTATGTTAATCATTTGTCTATTTTATGATATGATGAAGTTTTGTACGAAAGTGCTTACCTCTGTCTCTGAATAAATCAGTACTTTTTCCTACAGCTTTAGTGGTCATATTTTCAACTTGGACTATACTCACTGTAGTATCAGCTCCATATGTTTAAGAAACTTTGATTTCAGCTTTCTGTAATTGACATAGCTGTATATATCTATATATATTTACATCTATATACTTTATATTTATATCTATATATATTTATATCTAAATATCTGTATCTATGTATCTATATATATATATATATATATATATATATATATATATATATATATATGTATATATATATATATATATATATATATATATATATATATGGGTCTATGACATTTCGCCGAAAATTCTGACATAGGGTCCAAATAGCCGAAAATCCATTTAGTCGAAAACAGTACTGACACTGACAGTGTATCTGCCCTTTACCCCCACTGTAGTGCAATCTCGAAGTGAGAATATGAAAGTAGGGGGGCTGTGGGGGGCATAGCCCCCCACCCAGTACAGTTTAATATTGTCTAGTTTTGTTTTATACTGTGCAGTGCCTATTAAAAGGATGAGTAAGTAGTGTATAACCTGCATAGGTGTGGGGCTATGGCCCCCACCCCCCCTACTTTAATATTCTCACTCCAAGATCACACTATAGTGGGGGGAAAAGGGTAGATAGACTGTCAGTACTATATTCGGTGAAATGGATTTTTGGCAATTTGAACCCTATGTCAGAATTTTCAGCGAAATGGATTTTCAGCGAAATGACACTGATCCATATATATATATATATATATATATATATATATATATATATATATATATATATCTATATATGTATATATATATATACTGCAAATGCATTTTTTTTATTTTTGTCTTCTATTATTTTAATCCTATTCATTGATGTTTATTTGAACCCTTTGTATACAACATATTGTATATATGTGTTCTGTTACAGTTTTATTCCTGTTTATAAACCATACATCTCTATATATGCTGCATCTGTTTCATATTGCTATATATTTTTATTGCACTGATCATTGTCATATTTCTTTTTCTTGTTTTTCTTTCCCAAGCCCACAACATGGCTGAAAAGTGCCTTTGGGCTACTCCACCTACTCGGTCACCAATTAACTAAATAAAATTAAAAAAACAAAATTGCCTTTGAGATTTTGTGCCATACATGTACAGTATATGAATAGAATAGTGTGACCTGCCCCCATTGGTATACTCCTTAATTAGTGAAAATATTAATCTTTAAGTCAAATATATCGTTATTTATACCCCATTTGGAATTATAACAACATTATTATGCAACATATTTAGCTAAATATAATGAGAAGATGGTAACCATCTTATGGCATTGATGTACTCAAGAGTGCTATATAGTCACATACAGTGAGGCCATCCATTCTACTTTAATATTAAACACTTCTATCCAAAGTGATGTACCTTAAATAGCTGGAAGTTTTGGTTTTACCAATATACTGCTTTGTTTTCTTTGCACTCTTATTGCCAAAACTTGGCTGAAGTGCCTAGAATACAGAAGGACTGTTGTTATGTAATCAGCATGTTTTCATACTTTGATTTCACATTTGTACAGTTAAAATGTATAGAAAGTATTTTGCTACTCTGGAGCACAATATTTCATATCCCCATGCTGGGGCTTGAATCTATGGCTGCTTTATTTTGAGTTTATGTATTAACAAAACTTCCTATTATTCATCTCAGCTGTGAAGTCTGCACTATATGGTAATATACAAAGACAATCCCAGGGGAATGTGGTTAATGAGGAGTTTTGACTGGATATTCCCCATACAATAAGGCTTCACATTTAGACCACTGTAATTAACTCAGCAAAAATGATTGAAAGTGAACCAGTCATTTTGAAGATGTGTATATTTCTGTACTTTGCATTTGCATTTTGTATAATGTCAGTGCAAACAATGTCCTTGTCAATACCAAGTTGTTAAACCTTTTGGCTGCTTACAGTTAACTAGATTAATACTTTATTATATTTATGGATCCCTTTTTAGACATCTGAAAAGCTGTTTTAGATTACTTGGCAGATAAGAAGACATATTCAGGGATAGTTAACCAATCAGCAGTAGTGTCAGATGATTCTTATGAGAGAAATTTTAACGGAAATAAGGGTACTTAACAGAACAGATGAATATTTACACAAATCTGCAAGCAATGGGAATGAAGAATCAACTTTGGCACATGACTGCAGAACTGTAAATGTCAAAGTACTGTAGAGTCAGAAGGGGCAATGTCTCTGAATGTAATTATATGCCCAAATCAAATAGCTAGGCTTAGGGTGCTACCAACTGCAATAAAACAGCCTAGATGGACAATTAGCCTTCTGCCAGCAAAAGACATACACATATCTTTGCAATGCCAGTGTTCACTCTACTTTATTGTATTAATTTACACGTCTGACACAGTTTATAGACAGGAAACAGCACAAATAATTGTAAATCGTGTATGCCAATCAAAAATGCTGTTGTTGTTATAACAGTTTAAGGTCTACTGAAAGCAGTTTGACTTTTGGATTAGATTTCTTTAATTAAGGTTTGAATAATTCCTTTTTTGCTCCTATTATATTACAGTTTGTTTTTTTATTATTTTTTAACTCAACATTGTTTTTCTTGGAGTTTTAAACATTTTTGGCTAGGGTCAGTTAAATTGCAAATTATTGAGAGGAGTTGAGAAGGAAGGGTATTTAGCTGCAATTGTCATCTAGCTGCAAGTGCTGTTTGACTACTGCTGTTGTGGGACTGCATTGCTGGCTTTTGAACTGCCTGTCCATTCAGTCTCATCTCATCTGTTCATTCTGCTGGGCAGTAACAGATCACACTGGGAAGGCACTCACCTTAGACTCTTAAACAGTTTCATATCATCCTGCTCACTTAGTGCATACTGCAGTAGTCAAACTATGAGTTCATTTTGCCATCTTCTTTTAAAATCTGTAACATCTGAGAATAGACTACCAATCACTGCATAGCATAGTGCTTTTCTTTTGCTCCTGTTGAGAAAAAGAGCAGATGGAGATTATTTCCAAGTCTTCCTAGACATTACCAGTCACTGGAAAACCTAACAATTGCTTGTAAGAATCCAGCTTGGAATTAATGCTACTGCTTTTTCTCCTGGTGAGAGAAGTTGCAGAGGGGTATTGATTCCTGTTGGTCTCTGATTTGTCAATGCGTGTCTGACATCACTGAGTGGTTTAATTGCAATTTTTGTGACGGCTTCTTCAGGGCCTTAGTGTAGCTTTGCTTTCTGTTGCATCTAGCTGCTGTAGGTTCTATCCAGGGTATCTACCAAGAGAAGACTAGAGTAAGTGTAATGACCCCATAAACATCTGGGTTAACACTACTTCTCAGTAAGCAGCTTGGCACTAGTGCTACTCTTTTGCTTCTGGTGAGACAAGAATCACAGGAACATAGATTTCTAGCTGTATGCAGCTGTGTTGTAACCTGTACCATCTCCATCACATAGTACCTCTAGCAATCATCTCTAAACCTCATAGGCACTACCCCCCAACCCAAATTAGTAAACACATGTAACTATGGATTTACACTTTCTAACCATCTCTGTAGTCAGCTTGGTTGACATGGACATCCGTCAACAATGTAGCAGTTGTCTCTTATTTGATAACCACCACCTACTACTTAAACAAACTGATACAGAATGTGAGAAATGTAATTACATACTGTTATTGGAGGAAAACCTTACCCACAAAGCCATGACAAATAACATGCAGGGTGTCAGCACCACAAAATACCACACTAAATCAGTCACGCACATCTCAGACCAAACACATAGATTTATATATGCTGAGGCTCTTAAAAGTAACCTAACTAAATAACAAAGGTCTCCTAAATGTAACTTAAAAACAAGTACCTTCCTCAACCTCACAAACATGCAACACAGACAGCATCTACCATGAAACATTCATTTAAGAATCACACAATGACTCAGAATAAAAGTCCATAAGGAAAACCTGCACACATTCCAATATCCTAGTCACAGGTGATTCCATATTTTGACACAGCAATGCACCACTCATCAGGCTGTACAATGAGAGTCATGGTCAGTTGCCTATCAGACCCCTGGAGTCTCCATATTACACATACACTCAAGTCCTTGCATCATAAGTACATATATGACACAGCTATTGTGCACGTTAAATGACTTGAGAAATACATCACTGGAATATATGAAGGGAGATGTATTGGAACGTAGCCTTGAGCAGCATTCTACTATTACCAAGAATGATGCTGCAAAACAAACAAAAGAAAATCAGCTTGAACAATTGACTTACCTTCTGGTGTCATTCTGAAGGGGGACAATATATATCAGCCTGAAAGGATATGTTAGAAAGCTGTAACTTCTTTGCCAAGGATGGTCTGCACCTTTCTTCTCAAGGACTTTGTATACTGGCCAAATTCATATGAACATGTATATAGTATAAAGAATAAGAATGTGAACAGTGCTCTTTATAAACATACTTCGCTCGATGCTGCCTATAATGAATTTAAATTTGGTAAACTGGAGCAAGCTGACCTTAAGCCAAAGGGTGGGGGCTGACAGAATAGGTTGGAATATAGAGAGTTGTTGTGGCAATTCAAATGACCCCTTCACCTTGGGTTTAAATTATAGCATTTTTATCCAACCTATTTTAAACTTCTTACAGCTAAATTATAAAAATTCTAGAAACAATTAGAAGATTTTTATTTTAATTTCGGGGATTTAAAAAAAAATGTGTATGTATATTATTTATGTGAAGTTTACCTTTGTGAAGGGAAAACATTTTTATTAAATGTGTGGATGTCATTTTAGTCAGTAAATGTTTTAATTGAATTAACTTAATTAGTTGATTTAATTAAGTTATCAGCTATCATTATAAAAAAGGCTGGATGTGTTTGATGAATTTATTCTGAAGAAGTCCCAACTATATGAAACAAAAGAGCTTAGTGTATTAAAAATAGATTTGGATTTTTGGACTCGCTGTTTCATTATTATTTACAACTAAACAGCTCTTAACACCACACTGTCACCCTATTAAGTTTACTAGTTTTGTTTGGTGACTTTAGGCCCATTTCTGTTGTTTTTCTAAAAATATTTATTTTGTCACATATCCTGTGCAAAGAACACCTGCTGCATGAAAACTATCCCATTATAAAACTGTGAAATAAAGCTGATTTTAAAACTTAACATCCAGTGTTTTTTTTTTACTTCAAAGCAACTAAAGCAGATAATAATTTAGTTTTACAAGCTCAAGTAAAGAAATGTAATAGAGCTGCAATGCTGCAACCAATACATACACATTGGTTTTACTGAATTACTAGTACCACTGTACCTATGTACTAAATGCTTACACCTGCTTTACAGAAAGATGTTTGATGAATGCTGATAAGAATTATAGTCACTGTTTCTTGTTTTTTTGAAGCCTTTGTGTTAGTGGTTTCTGTCTCTTATGTTGTTTTATAAATGAGTAGTACTTTTTCACATTACTAGTATAATAAAATCTATTGAAAGATAAACCCCCGAATTCAGCAAAATTCTATGCAAGAATAGCTTATTCTTGCACGGAAGGGGCCATTCCCATGCAGCAAGCAGCGTGCCATGCATATTCATTATGGCACACTGCCGTGCTCTAATATGGACTCGGTTCTGTGTGCAAGTGCAGGGGGCATGTCAGAGTCAGTGCACTCACAATGCACATGCCCCCTGCACTCCAGAATTGCCATTCAGCAATTCAAAATGAGAGAGGATGCATACCTCTCAACTTCATAGAGCACAACAGATAGGTTCATAGGTTAGTACTAGGCTAACTGCCTTTGTCGGCCATTTCTAAGCCTAGCCAATTACCCCATGTGAGAATCAAACCCTGCACCTTTGGTTTATAAGGCAAATACCTTAACCATTATGCCAACCTCACACCCTATGGACAAATGTCGGGGAACAAATAGGGACACAGATCTTAGATATAGCCCATACAAACTTAATTGATTGAATAAGGGGTTTTGCATTAGCATGACTTTACCCTCGATGTGGAGCCTGAAATTAACTTTCTGTCAGTAGTAAACTCACGCTAATGCTAAACCTGTCATTCCAGTAAAATGAGAAAACAAATAAATCACATATATGTATTTATTTTTTCTGGCCACAACAAACTTTAAGCATAGCTGAGCGAGTGTGTGCTTTGCACACCTGTGCTTAGCATAGCTTCAATATCTGAAGGAGTTAAATAGCAAAATATTAGCTAAACAAGTAATCTGATATGGTGTAGTGGTGAGAGCTGCAGTTTTGCAGGCAGGCATTCACAGTTCGAGCCCCAATGAAGTCTTTTTCACTTTTACATGTGAAAGCAGTTGTAAAAATCATATGTTGTAATAAATGAAGTAGTAAATAATATTTACCACCCAGGGTAGTGTAGCAGAACCATAAATAAGTTGTCAGTCCAGAAAATATGTGAAACCCCCATATAAACACATGTGCTCCATACAGTATAGTAACACAAGAATAAATGTAATGAAAGCACATAGGGGGATGTCAGGGAAGGTAAACATAAAATTATAATATGTCAGGAATAATGAATCAACCCATAAAGCTGATAGTCTATAAAATAAAACTGAAGCAATGCTAAGCATTGCACAGCTATGCTGACTGGGTGTAAGCATTGCTGAAATATGAATACTAAGCAATGAGTAGCCCAGCTAAATGGATTTGCCCATTGGTAAGCAGTGCTGAACCTGTCCCTTTAAGCACTGCCAATCTTAGTTAAGCAGGTTTACCCATAGCTTAGCTTAGCTCAGCATATTGAAAACCATCCAATAATGGCAAAGGGTGTGAAATCGTCCATATTTAAACCTCATAGGCGGGAATACAGCTCATAACCAATTGTAGCGCCCCTCTGTAGGCAGTATGGCTGGTGTTGGA
>NC_056727.1:784451662-784489162 GCF_019279795.1 Protopterus annectens
GGGGCAATGCTCACATGAAGTACTTAGTTTTAGGAGTGTGTTTCCATGCTATTGGCTCTGGAATGATACCACAGCTGTTCTACATGCAATTAGCAAGTGGAGGACTACAGTTCATCCACACACCCTCAGCTGATCATGAGCATTATCTACAAAAGGAAGTTGCTGCCTGTGCAAAACAGATGTAAAACCTACATCTATCTGAGAGAGAAAGAAAGAAAGAAAGAAAGAAAACATCCACAGCAACAGAGACCCACACACTGAAATTGTGGAGAAAAGCAACTGATCCAGAAAAAAAAAAAATAAGTTATGTCAAATAAGTAAGCATGTAATGGAATGTAGTAGGGGGTATGCAAACGTGGAAAATAGGAAGCTCAACAAATATTTCTCAACAACAATTGCTGTACTGATATATTGCTCATTACAACCTATGGCCATAGCATCTGTGTCTGTCTGCAGTGACATAGACCACAGCTCATGCTCCAGACTCACCCCAGGAAAGGATTGCTCACATATGACTACTACTGGAGTGTGTGTTGAACAGTACTGACTGTGACACTGCTAGGCCAGCTACTGGGATGTCACATATATCCATATGTTAATTGTTAATACAAGTATAATATGCATGTTTGCATCAGAAATGTGAAGGACCTGTACAGTGTATTTGCATAATACAATACTGTTGCAGCTGTGTGTGTTGAACTGCATATCATATACTGAGCTCATACCATTCAAGTGTCCACTGTTATGCACACTGACAAAATGTGTGCCTCAGGATTGTAGTAATGTACTCAAAGAGTTGTGTTATGTCTACCAAATAATTGGCAGCCTGTAAACACTGCCATTACAACCTCTCCTTCCCTTCCATGTGTCTGTTCCCGTCAGGGGTCATTGCAGCAGATCATCTGTTGCCATGTCTTCCAGTCCTCTGCATCTTGCTCTGTGACACCAACCAGCTGTATGTCCACTATCACCACATACATACACCTTATCTTAGGCCTTCCCCTTTTCCTCTGACCTGGCTGCCTCATCCTCTCCCAGATATACTCAGCATACCTACTCATCACATGTCCAGACCACCATCATCCTGCCACTGTCCGGCTTTGTCCCCAAGCCATCCAACCTGGGATGGACCCTAACATACATGTTCCTACCCCTGTCTACCATTGTCACAGTGCAAATTGTAATGCCATTAACTCTGCTATGTCCAGCTCCGTCTCCTGCCTTTTTTATCAGTGCCACTGTCTACAACCCAGTTAACACAGCTGATCTCTTCACCCTCTTGTAGACCTTCCCTTTCAGTCTTAATGGAACTTGTCTGTCACAAATCACACCTGACACTCCTCTCCACAACCTACATGCTGCCTCCACATTCTTCTGTACCTCTCCCCTACAGTACCTCCAAAGAAAGCCTGGAACACACCAATAAGTGCCAACGACTGCCAAAAATAATCCATAGTTTATTGTCATAAACACGAACACGAACAGGAACAACAAGCAGACCTGCAAACAAATGAATGAAAAAATGTAGCATACAAATAAAAGTTAAGCGCTTTCAACCATTACTGGTCTTCATCAGAACTACTACTTTCATGTTTATCTGCTACTTAAATAAACTTTGTGGCACCAAAAACGCTCATTCCTTTTTAAAGTCATACTGACACATATAAAACAAGTATATGTATAAATAACTTAATGACTACAAAAGAGTCTCCTAATCATAATATTCTCAGTTCATGAAACAACTACACATTAAAAATTACTCATCAATAAATTGCAATACATTAATTAAATAAATAAAAACATATATGTACGTACGCATATTATGTAAACAATATAATGTGCAAACATCAACAAACCTATTAATATTTATAAATATGTTGTATATAAATAAATTGTTTATATATGTATGAATTTATGATAGTAAAATGTATATATTTCCAGATGAATTTGTTTATATAATAATTACAAATTGTTTATTAATTTTTTTTTTAATATTAAAAATTAAAAATTATTTAGAATTTATTTAGATGGATTATCTAACCAAGTACTTTATAATGTATAATACTTAAATAGATAAATGACTAGATATTTAAATAACAATAATAATAATAATAGTAATAATAACTGTAACAGCAACAAGGACAACAAAGATGGATGTGGGCTTATTGTATATTCATTCAACAATCAACTAATCCAATTTTAAATTTTTTTTTTAAAAAACTATGTTAAAAACTTTATTACTTTACATACAATATAGATAATTTAAAAAGTTTTTTTTTTAAAAAAATTTAATATAAGTTCATAAATAAATATATAAATATATGTCTTGTAGTTGTTTTTGAATATATACTTTTATATATCTAACTTTATACTAATAACAATTATTTAGTTGATATAAATTCATTTAATCCGGGAAAAGTGGTGGCATCTAAATATATCTGCCACCATGTTTCTTTGTATGCTAGTAAACTTTTAATATCACCACCTCTAGGATCCATTTCAATAATGTCAAGAATGCTAAACATAAAATTATGATCATCACCTTCACTATCAACATGTCTGGATAGAGCATTAGTTTTATCCTTGGTCTTAATACTATATATGTGGTCATATATATGTCTTTTAAGACATCTTTCTGTCTTTCCAACGTAAAAACCTGAGCATTTTCCACATTTAGCTAAATATACTACATTTTTTGTATTACAATTACCATATCTACATTTTATATTGGATTTTAATACGTTCTGTAGTTTTATTTTATTTTCCAAAGACATGTATCTGCATTGATTGCAGAATCCACATTTACTACTTCTTGTGTTGTTACTCAAGAAATTTTTACTTTTCTCCTCTATGTGTCTATGTTCCATAAGAAACTTCATATTTTTACCCATTTTGTATATGAAATTTGGTTTAGATCCCAATAATTTTACCAAACTTATGTCACTACTAATCAAATACCAAAATTTATAAATAATTCTTTTTATCTGATCTACACCTAAGTTATATTGTAGTATAAACATTTTCTGATAGCTATTATTCGATATGTTTGTAAGGGATTTCATGTCACCATTTTGAAAAAATATATCACCAACTCCCAAAAGTGGTCTATATTTAATATTCCATTGGTTGGTAACATATGTTATTGTTGCGTCCAACATTTCTTCAGGATATCCTCTTTGAATAAATAAACTTTTAATAAAGTGTAATTCTTTTTTCATATCCTCAAAGTTAGAAACCATACGTCCTGCACGAATGCATTGCCCCTTAAAACATTTTGTTTGACTTTATATGGGTGACAACTGTTATATGCTAAATAGCTATTGGAGAAAGTACTTTTCCTATGGATTGTAGAATGAACAATACCCTCATTATAATAGATATGGGTATCCAAATATGGTAATCCATATTTGCCCTGAGTATAAGTAAATTTCAAATATTCACTACTTGTGTTAAGAAATCCTATAAATTGTTGCAACATTTCTTGTTCACCTTCCCATAGGATATAAATATCGTCAAGAAACCTTGAATAATATCTTACATATTTGAAATATTGACTGGGAAACAATGTAGTCTCCTCCCAATTAAGCATAACGAGGTTTGCATATATGGGGGCACAAGCTGCCCCCATAGCTACCCCCCTCGTTTGCTTAAAATATTCTCCTTCAAAATATATAAAATTGTTATCTAAAACAATAGACATCATTTCCACCAATAAACATATTTCGTCCCAGTCAAAGTTAGTATGTTTAACTATACTATTTTTAAATGCCTCCAAGCCTTCCTGCTTTGGGATACAGGAGAATAAGTCAGTAACATCCACTGTAACTGTAATTATACAAGTAGTGAAATTGTTACTATTTTTTACTATGTCTATTGGAAAATTGGCTAAAAAAACCCAGAAATCCTTAACCATGTGTTTAATTGTCGAATACATACTTTTTAATTGAATGTCTATATACCTACCAATAAAAAATGTTTTAGAATTACTACCCGCGACTATTGGTCTGAAAGGAGGGTCTATAGTATTTTTATATATCTTAGGTATTCCTATAAGTGTGGCTACTTTAGGATATTTAACCTTTATAAATTTATATATTTCTTCAGTAATACGACCATCTAATAAATATTCCTCTATATAAGAATCAATACGTTGATAAGCTATATGTAATTCATTAAGGGAGATCGTCTCATAATTACCTGATAGATACAAGATATCATATATTTTCTTAATGTATTGTATATTATCATAAAGCACTATCCCCCCTTGCCTGGTTTCATTATTCTAATGTTTCTATCATTCCTAATTTCATTTAGTAATTTAAATTCATTTTGTGATAAGTTGTTAATATTAGTACTCTGTTTCAAGTTAAAACTTTCCTGATACAATTCCCTTGTTACTACTCTATCGAAGGTATCTATAGTAGGATGATTAGGTGGTGTAAAAGTACTAGATTTGTTACACAAATTACTAAATTTAGTATTAGTATATTCAGTTTTTGGTAAAGTATTAAAAAATACTTCCAAATTAATCTTTCTAACATATTTCTTAAAATCTATCAATAATTCAGTTAAATTAAAATTTGGACTAGGAATAAATTTCATACCCTTCACAAATAAATCAAAGTAAATACTATTAATTACAATATTAGAATAATTGTTTAGCATTCTTGACATTATTGAAATGGATCCTAGAGGTGGTGATATTAAAAGTTTACTAGCATACAAAGAAACATGGTGGCAGATATATTTAGATGCCACCACTTTTCCCGGATTAAATGAATTTATATCAACTAAATCATTGTTATTAGTATAAAGTGAGATATATAAAAAAATATATATAAAAACAACTACTAGACATATATTTATATATTTATTTATGAACTTATATTAAAACATTTTTTTTAAAAAAAAAAACTTTTTAAATTATCTATATTGTATGTAAAGTAATAAAGTTTTTAACATAGTTTTTAAAATTTTTTTTTAAAATTGGATTAGTTGATTGTTGAATGAACATACAATAAGTCCACATCCATCTTTGTTGTCCTTGTTGCTGTTACAGTTATTATTACTACTATTATTATTGTTATTTAAATATCTAGTCATTTATCTATTTAAGTATTATACATTATAAAGTACTTGGTTAGATAATCCATCTAAATAATTTTTAATTTTTAATATTAAAATTTTTTTTTAATAAACAATTTGTAATTATTATATAAACAAATTCATCTGGAAATATATACATTTTACTATCATAAATTCATACATATATAAACAATTTATTTATATACAACATATTTATAAATATTAATAGGTTTGTTGATGTTTGCACATTATATTGTTTACATAATATGCTTACGTACATATATGTTTTTATTTATTTAATTATTTTATTTAATTAATGTATTGCAATTTATTGATGAGTAATTTTTAATGTGTAGTTGTTTCATGAACTGAGAATATTATGATTAGGAGACTCTTTTGTAGTCATTAAGTTATTTATACATATACTTGTTTTATATGTGTCAGTATGACTTTAAAAAGGAATGAGCGTTTTTGGCGCCACAAAGTTTATTAAAGTAGCAGATAAACATGAAAGTAGTAGTTCTGATGAAGACCAGTAATGGTTGAAAGCCCTTAACTTTTATTTGTATGCTACATTTTTTCGTTCGTTTGTTTGCAAGTCTGCTTGTTGTTCCTGTTCGTGTTCGTGTTTATGACAATAAACTGTGGATTATTTTTGGCAGTCGTTGGCACTTATTGGTGTGTTCCAGGCTTTCTTTGGAGGTACTGTGAAGTGATTTTTTTCTGATCTCCCCTACAGTACCCATTATTCTGAACTGTTGTTCCCAAGTATTTAAACTTATCCACCTTTGCAATCTGTACTCCCTGCATCCTCACCATTCCTCCATTCTCCCTTCCATCCACACACATATATTCTGTTGTAGTCTGCCGACCAACATTCCTCCCCTCTCTAGACCATAACCCCACCTCTCCAGGGTCTCCACAACTTGTTCCCTACTCTCACTACAGACCACAATATCATCTGCAAATAGCACAATAAACAGGGGCCCCTGTCTGACTATGTCTGTCAACCTGTCCATCACCACTGCAAATAATATAAGATTCAGAGCTGATCCCTGATGTACTCACACCTCAACCTGACATGTCCCTGTCACTCCCAGTGCAGAACTTGCCACTGTCACACTAGCCTTGGACATATCCTGTAGCAGTCTTAAGGATTCCTCTCCCACTCCTGACCTCCTCATACAATACCACAACTCCTCTCTAGGCATCCTGTCATATGCTGTCTCTAAGTCCACAAAGACACAATGCAGCTACTTCTGACATTTCCTGTACGTCTCTATCAACATTCTCAGAGCAAACATCGCATCTGTCCTGATCTTTCCTGCCATGAAACTATACTGCCAATCAGTAATCCTCACCACCCTTCTTAACCTAGCTTTCGCCACCATTTACTATTACCTTATGCTGTGACTGATCAATGTTATCCCTCCATAGTTACTACACTCTGCACACCACCATTATCCTCATAATCAGTACACAAACACATTTTCCCAAATTCTCATGCATCCTCTCACTTTCCAAGATCACAGTAAACAATTTGGCTGAGAAGACCACTGCCATTTCTCCTAAACAACTCCATGTGTCTACAGGTATGTCATCTGGACCATAAGCCTTACCATTCTTGCACATCTTCGTAGCTATCCTTACTTCCTCCTTGACAATCTGTTGCACTTCCTGATTCTCCAAACACACATCATCCAACCTCCTCTCTCTCTCGTTCTCCTCATGCAACAGCCCATGACAGTACTGTTTCCATCTGCTGTACACACTCTCCTCGCTTGCGAGTAGGTTTCCCACATTATCCTTTATCAGCCTTATTTACTGCACATCCCTCCTATCTACATGCCTCTGTCTAGCAAATTGGTATAAGTCCTATCCTCCATCATTGGTGTCCAATCTTACATACAACCATTCAGACACCCCATCCCTAGCCTTTAACATCACTCTCTTTGCCATGCACCCCATTTCCTTATACTCCCGCCTACTGTTTTCATCTGTCTGACAATCCCACTTCTCCTTAGCAAGCCTGTTACACTGTATACTCTCCTGTACTTCCTCATTCCACAACCAGCTCTCCTTGTCCCCCTTCCTCTGTCCAGATGTCACACCAAGCCCTGTTTTACTCCTCTCCCTTACTTGACCAGATGTATATAACCAGACATTTGGTAACTCTTTGCTGTCAGCCACTGCCTGTTGTAAGTCTTCCCTGAACCCAACCTAGCACACCCTTTTGCAGTATTCACCATTTGATCTGTGGTGTTGCCCTCACAGTCCTCCCTCACTTCTTGATCACCAACATCATCTCACAGACCATCATTCCCTGCTGCTTAACCACACTTTCCCCTGTCACCACTATACTGTTTCCAATCCCCTTCAAACAGGCCCACCTGCATAGGGGAAACTCCACCTGCATGCATCTTCTGCCACTCTTGTCTGTCACCCTATGCCACTTGGTCTTGTAAACATACGTATTCACCACAGCCATGTCCAACCTCTTTTGGAAACTCCACCACCATCTCACCTTCTGCATTCTTTTACTTAACACCATACCTGCCCATCAATTCTGCATCCCACTGTCTCCTTCGCCAACTTTCCCCATAGAAATCTGCTCCAATCGCCACTATCTCACCCTTGGGTGGAGTCATCACCACTTCATCCAACCATTGCAAAGTACGTCAGTCTTATCCATCACACACGCAACTAGTGGAACATATGCAATAACAACTGTCATCATTATACCATTAATTCCCAGATGCATAGACCTTGCCCTACATGACACTCTTATCACTGCCATACACAGTCTTGGCATAATGCTCCATTAGGTTAACACCTACACCATTTCCCCTCACAGACACACCATGTTAAAACTATTTGTACCTGAGTATGATGCACACAGACATAACCCCCTTCCATCTTGACTGTGGCACACACAATATATCCACCTTTCATCTGCCCATCATATCTACTAGCTCTGTACCAATACCAGCCATACATGCAACAGTAAATGTTCCTACCACTCACTACCACACTCCTAGACATTCCCCTTTCTGCCTGCCATAGGAGCATTGCACATCCTCCAGGGTATGACTGTGAATGCAAAGGCTACCAACTATCAATTGACATACATGTGTTACAGTGATATGAAGTCAGTGTCAGTAATATCAGCCCATAGCCCACCATGTATGTACAGTGTCCTCCACATGTCCCGCCCTATCAGGTTGACAGAAATGACTGAGCAACAAAAGTGGTATGACAGTGTGCCATACTGACATAAAACAGAAATGTATAGCAGTTATTACCAGTGCAGGTGTATGCATGTATGGTTAGGTGTATCTGGCTACCTCATAACACAGGACATGGGATGCAAAACATCATGTAAATGAGCCGTACATGTTGTACACGTTTATCCTAATGTCTGTGTATCCAACAGAGTTACAATTCTACAACTAATGGTTGTTGCATTGCCCGGACACAGACATGGGTACTGTCATAAGCAGGAGTATCATGTAGAAATAGTAGAGGTGTCCAACTGTGTTATGACCTTGTGTACATGCCTACTACAAACAGTTATATGACCACCCACATAGCTGTATGGCCTCAGCAATACCTAACTTGTACAACCTGTCTCCACCAAAGTTGAGTAAACACCTTTGCTGGACAGCAGTAGTGCACAAAACACATAATGGGTTGATATAATGGATGTACAGGGGAAAGTAGGATCAGGGACCAACTGGATATCACGTAATCCTTTGTCTGGATGACCATAGTAGGTCACAGGTGGATTACTGTAAGGCTGACTCTGAGTATAAATCAGACACATCCACTGAGGGCAACCAGAAGGCCATCTTCACATATGTCTGCAGTCTCATAGGCAACAACCCAGCCCAGCCTGTAATGGAGGTCAATCATAGCACATACACACACACCATCGCTACAGTCAACCTGCTGCAGAATGTTCCGGCCAAACATCACCCCCCTGGCTCAACATCAGTATAGGTGGATATGCACACCACATACACCCCTACCCTCATCATCATGGATCGGGTGCACATCACCCACTTAAATGTGAAAATATCAAGTCCCCTTGGGGACTGATAACATTCCTGTCTGCATCCTACATGAACTCAGATATATGCTTCCAGCTCCATTACACAGTATATGCGAGCCAAGAGCAGCATTGACAGCCCATTTGCAAGGAACACAGACACTGTCACCCCTCTACACAAATGTGAATAGTGGTTTATGGAATGTACTGGTCCTCATAGGGGGGAATATGACACAACAGAATCTGGAGTACAATGCATGTTCATACAATGCTGCAAGGTACTGGGTATGATGTGTTCGTATGTAGTGGCTCCTGATGATAGTTAGACATATGCTGTCTCTGTCAGGAAGTCTGTGCAATGTCCGAGGTCCTGTGATGTGTTTCCCTGTTTATGTCTTCCAGGTGACATGCAGATGCTACCCGCCTACACTGAACAGGAGACTGTGGCCATAACTGAGGCCATACTGGAGAATTATGACATTGTCTTTGGTCGGGTTCATGAACATCAACGGGAGAGGACTGCCCCATAAGATGAGATCATAGAAAGAGTCAACAACATGGGCCACTAAAGGCTGAACATATGATCAGGTCAGGTACAGGCCGACTGACCTGATCTGACGTTCCTGGCAGTGGGCTGCTGCCGTAGCAAGGGACCGTTCCATTACCAATGGGGGGCCAGCCAGGGAAGCCCCACTTACGGTAATGGAGGAGCTCCTGGCCAACCTTGGGGTAGCCCCCACTAGAACATCAGCATAGGACATAACAGTTGTGGAGGTGGGTCACACCCAGGCAACAGCTGAGAAGTGTCCAGGTAAGGCAAAAGTGAACATCACTGTACTGAGGTTGCATTACAACTGTGTTCTATAGAGTCTTTAGATGCATATGTCAGTGCAAAATGCATCAGTGGTTGACATTTAGTAATGCACACAAGTGCACATCTATGGTAAAGGACAGCGAAATGTGCAATATTATAGTTTATACTGTACCTGTGCATAACTGTAGCATTAATCATGGACAAATGCATATTGTGAATCAGCTAACAATACCTCTCATTCACAACTACCTAGGTTGCTCTTGTCTACAGGAAGTACAGCAGCCAGAAGCAGGTGAGTATGAGAATTTACTGTTGTGGCTCACCAGTACCCCAGGCATGTTAAGGTCATGCATGTGACCATGCACACAACTGTTACAAACAGACAACTTCCAATATCTGTATGATCACTTGTGGTGGGGTTCATTACCTAATATCACAGTGTATATCACAGGGGCATATTTGCATTTGTTGTCATGACTCTGTAGCATAACTACCTCACAAACCTGTCATTGCAGGACATCTGGGTAAAGATTGCCAAAATGTGGGGACAAAGGGCCAGGAGTAGGGACATACTGTATACATTGGTGTTATACGGTGCATATAACATGTGTACACTCCTGTTAGAATGCCAGGTATTTGTGATATATGACAATATGAGCACAATGCACAAGACCAAACATCTATCTGACCTTTCATGTGACCTATAATCTATACAATGCAACTGTCAAGCAAACTAATCTGTTAGTGGAGCATGTATGTGACATGGACATTGCCCAATACACTAGATGCATATGTGTGCACACGATGAAGCCCATACTGTGGTGTAGCAACATGTGACAAAACCACAGCAGGTCATCATATTGGATACACACCTGAAATCAATTACAGACTCCTGGATTAACTGCAAATAACACTCAGCTCACATACCAAGAATATCCTAACATAGATGCCCAGTTGCCTGCTACAGCAAAAGCCATGGCCCACATACAGCTTAACATGCTGCATAGGGATCACAGTTTGGAAAGGTATCAGCCTGGAGAAGGCTACAGAAACATACCCACAGCATTGCATATGCCATGTAACACAGTGCAATAGAACACAAAGCAAAACAAACCCAGGAAACACGAAGAAAACCACAGTCACCTTGCTCCAGCGAAAAAATCAGAAATTGAGTACGACTGATGAAAAAAGCCAGATATAACAAACTGCCACATTTACTTCCTTTTGATTTAAATAAATGTGGCAGTTTGTTATATCTTCTGTGATTCTCTCTGAAGAAGCCAAGCTATGAGCTAGGCGAAAACGTTCTTAATAAATTTGCGTTAAGATTATAGCAACTTCTTGGCTTTTTTCATCAGTCGTACTCAATTTCTGAT
Organism: Protopterus annectens; assembly: GCF_019279795.1. Classification (NCBI taxonomy): domain Eukaryota; kingdom Metazoa; phylum Chordata; order Ceratodontiformes; family Protopteridae; genus Protopterus; species Protopterus annectens. The sequence continues at coordinate 784,462,986 of NC_056727.1, forward strand.
TTACGTAACACAGTGCAGCTAGTCATCAAAAGGTGTTCCAGGTATGGTATAACAGTGACATTATGAAGAAGTGGACATCCCTACATGTACGTGGAGGATACAATACCAACAATATCCAGGGAGGCTGCCAAGAGCCATACAGCAGCACTGAAGGAGTGCCAGACATCTCTAGAAAGTACTGGGTGTGTACTACATGTGACAACAATCTTCCATTGTCTCCACATGTCTTGGATATAGGGTGTGTTTGGGAGATGGCAGCTGTTCCTCACAACAAACAACATCCAGTCCCGAGTAACTTCTGGACAACAGTACATCAGCTTTTCAAAAAGCATGTGTGCAAATGTGTTAAGGTGTTATGACACCAAGGTTAGACTGTATTTGTCCACAATATAGTTGGCCAATAACAGCACTGCACAACAGCAGAACCAGACTACCCACACACTGAAGTAGGCTGATGGCAGTGTCTTGCTATGCATTTGCTGTTCACAGGTTTGAACTGTGACTGTAGCCAATTTGGACTGTATTATGACCAGTTCCAAACCTCGGTCCCTTGTGGCTCTAATCCTTCTTGTGTCTGCCACATAGCTCTGGATGGGGAGGAATTCCAACATTGCAGACAGAAATGGCCCACAACTTACAGCAACTGGACCAAAGAATGGTTTCACCGGAACAATATCAGCAGTCTGCAGTGGCCAAGCCTGAGACCACACCTAACTACATTACACAATTTGTGTGGTGAACTGATATCCAGTGTGCACAGGGTAGGCCTCACAATCTGATGGATTAGGAGGCGTTTTGCAAGGGTGAGTGTGCAAACATTGCCATGTCAAGATGTGCCATGCCAATACACACTTTCCCAAGAGGACTGAATGCTCTGCTGAGATCAACAGGTGCGTTACCAAAGTATCAGTTTATGGGTATGCACCCCCATGCATCCTGTCTAATGTAATCATATAATTTATGATATCTTACCCCTACCTGATGTGTATTTCCTTCAATTGGAGTGCACAGGTTATATGTCAAACAAAATGGTGGAAATGTTGTGGCAATATCGCTGGTGTCTCGTGATTTGTCACAATATCTTTGCATGTTAAAAGGTTCTGTAAAATTACTATATCCACTGTAAGCTTGGGAAGTTGTTTGAGTAACCACCCTTGTTTTCACATACATGTAATGCAGGTTATGCCATCTGCAAATCACAGTATGATATTAAGTAGGGTCACCAATCCACTGGGCAAACAAGTAATGTATCAGACAAACATAGGAGGCATGAGCAGCAGACAGGAAAGATGAAGCACATATGTAGATATTCCTGGAAACCCAGTAGAGTTGGTAGGTATGTTCCATAGGTTTTGCCACAGTGCTATACAGATAAACAGCAGTAGTGTTTACATGGATGCAGTGTGTTGTATGTGAAGGCTCACCACCAACTATAAACACTCACATATTCCACTGGTGTAGATTTGTAGTTACAGTAAGTTGAAAGGTATGCACTGCATGTTGTTGAGGGCCTGTCCATAGTGTGTCTGTTTTGGTCTGAGTGTGCGTCATGACTGTAATCTGTTGCATAATGTGAGGTCCAGGGAATGTGTGGGGGACACCTCACATGTGTGAGTGTGAGTGTGTGTACCAGCAAACCTTATAGTGCTGATAGTAATGTACATATGTTGCCTTTTCCTCACAGGTGGACATGGTGGTCACAGTCTCTCCTGCTATGTAAGTGACGCTACTTTGTTTGGTGACTCTGACCATGATAATACCTGTATTGAGGCACAGGTGTTGTTGTCAGGGGCTGCATCTGTGTCATCATTTGGCATCCCACCTTTGTCAACCCCATTCCTGCACACAGTCACAATGCAAACACATTCCCCATCACCAGTGGACGCAATTGAAGGACAGCTGGGTGCTGGCACAGAACATGCAAGTGTGGTGACTATGGCAAGTGAACGCCTGGGCACTACCAATAGCCAGAGTCCTGGTGAGGTCCCACACAAGCAGGTGGGCAGGGATGCTCGGAGAAGAATGGTTGTCTGTCCAGCCCATGTTGAGCACGCCAGTGCTGCAGTAACCAGGCACATGTTTCAGTCTGTAATGGATGCATAGGCACATAATGAATGTAACACTAGACAAATGCACAGGCTGGTTGGAGAACATCTCCCTGGTGCATGTGACAATTTTCATGAACTCAATGGGGTCCAGCATGAGGGCAATGAGATCACTGATAGATGGTGGTGTCAGGTCATGGCACTCCTCCACTGCAGAGTATCTGTGCTTGAATGTTTGGTGGACAGGAGGCAGCAGCCATGTGGAGGTAGCTCAGCACCATGCTCAGCTGGGCATGCATGTGGCCATGCAACATCATGCTGCCTTATAAGCAGTAACACCAGCAATACTGAGGGTGGTGTGATATCCACGTCAAGATGCAGCAGTCCATCGGCACGTGGTCCTGGCTGGTCCCAACAGGGACGCAGATCCAGCGGACAACTGTCACTACCAGGAAGCTGCACTATGTCTTACCTTGTCTCTGGTGGTGCCAGTGATACCCTGGCAGGTCTGGTTCCCATGTCTGTGGCCAGAGATGGTGAACTGCACACCCTGGCATGTACAGGCCACAGCTGTCCAAAAAACATCAGTGTAGGGCAGCCACATGGCATGTTTGTGTGCATGCAAACACACACACGCATCACAATCAGTAGAAGGTCACCTCCACACTTGCACCACACCTGCACAGGTCATGCCATTCCCACACCCCAAACACACACCCATACTGTCAACCAAATAAAACAGCCTAGGCCACTGCCAAAACCACACCACACCCTGTACATATGATGAAACCTGTGCTAGATCTCTGCCATCAAAACCATTGATGCAGGGACATGCATATATGGGTCTGGTGCACCGTGTGAAAGTACTAAATTGTAGATATGTAATGCTGTGTAAGATGTTGTCATCTGGCATTCATAAGAGGTACACATCATAGTGTGTGTACAGTTTTAGCCATGATGCATTATTGCTATTATTAATGATGAGTTAATGTGTTCTCAAATGCTGTATCCTGTTTCTGTTCTAGGCATCTGTGTATCACCAGGATGTGGCCCTACAGCAAGACCAAGGGGTATGGCAGTGTGGTAACACATCTACCATGTCTTAGGCAGGGTACAGCTGTATCTGCATGGATTTCCCAGGTCTTTAACACAGTGATTGCGTATGCCTCACAGATTATAGGGCTGAGGGTTGCACATAGGTATATGTTGATTTACATCTGTTGTAGAGTGGAGAATGATACGTGTTGTGGTTTGGACACACCTCCATTTGCTAATAACCACAACCCCAGGGGATATTCATGAATCAAAAACACTCAGATTACTATTCACACACATGCACACACATGCACACACACACACACACACACACACACACACACACACACACACACACACACACACACACACACACACACACACACACACACACACACACTTGCCAGTACTGAGATCCATAGGTTCATTGCTTCATAGGTATGTAGCAGGTGAATGGGCCTGAAGGCTCTACAAAGTTAGCCCAAGGGAATACCCTGGCATCAGACCACATGACAATAATCCCCAGTGTGGATCATGAGTATAGTCACTGGAGTGGTCCCCAGGGGTGAGTATTGTATTCCCCACCCACTCATACAGATTTCTATTGTGGGTGGCCAGTGATGTGCACTGCTTCACATGTATGTGATTTATGTTCCATAACATGGACAGTGTCTGGGTTGTGAACCTGTCCCACAAGCATGTCCTTTGAAGTGTAAAAGTGTGCTTGAGGTCTCTGGGGTATGTTGTGTGGACAGATTAGTATCTTCAGATGTAGCATTCCTTACCTAGTTTGGTGAGACATGGCTGTGTAACTGAGGTAGTGATTGCACCTACACAGACAGTATAATATGGGGTTTATTAGAGTTACTGGTGTCTGTTCATACAGGATATGTGTATAAGGCATGGTATTCTCTTTGTGGGGTACATTTGCAGACTCTAGAGTTGTTGCAGGTGTCCAGTGGGGTACATGGCAAAAGGGCCACTGTACACATTGATTGGACTACTGAGGGGAGGGTACAGGCTGACCATGTCTTTTTACTTGCTAGATAACACATACTTAATCAGGAGATGTAACACATCAAAGTACTTTCTGATATCAGTGTCACTGTTGTGGTCAACAGACAGCTGACTGTCAACCTGTGTTCTCCATTCTGATATAACGTCACTCTTCAGTGGACTACCACCAAGTTATTAATTCATGTGAGCCATGGTGTTCCCAAAGGTAATGGCAGCACATCTCCTGGCATTGAGGTAATGTCCAGGGTTATGATAACAGTCATAGATGTCAGAGTGGGCTTTGTGCATGATGTCAGCATCACATGGATTGGGAATGCTACCACCCACCTTACTGTTGTATGCAAACATTTTCACCCAGGGTGCCTTTGTGTTCTCATGCACCTCAGAAGGGTAGATCCCAAACATGAGAGGACATAGGTCTGTACCCTGTATGACACCAGTTATGTGTGGTCATCGGTTTAACATGGAGTCCACTGCAATCACACCTCGGGTACTATCTGTGAGGCAGGTTGCAAAAGAACTACTGATATAGTGGTTGATGCCTAGCCAAGTGTGTTTGTGCATGATTCCTGGGTGGAGAGTGGTCTCTGAGTATTAGAAGGGTTGTCTATATTGTTAACAATTCCATACTGTCACATAGTCATTGCACATGGCACTACACATTTAGGGCTGCTGTAGATTGTCTACACCAACCTCTACGGGGTTTGACAACTGTTGGCCTTGTAATGTGGACATTGGGACATATACTAGGTCATCAATATGATAATTTAGCAAAACCCACCACCCCCAATGGATCCTGTTATTACACAATCACACCACCACCCACACAGGATACTGATGACAGACAGAGACATACACACTTGCCAGTACTGAGTTTCAAACCCCAACCTATGTATGCATTGCTACTACAGTGTTTTGCATTTATCACTCATGCCACGGAGCTTATAAGATGGATGTTGTCCCAAGGTACTTCTAAGGTGAGGAACATCACCAGCCCTTGCAAATAATGGCATTAGGAAATGTAGTGAGTGAGAGATTTTATAAGATACATCACCCTACACACACATTTACATTTGCCAAGAGTGAGGCTCAAACCTCTATCTAACTATGGTTTCAGACCTTTATGTTATGCATTCACCACACCACCACTGAGCTTACATGGTTTAGGGTTGCCAACAGGTACTTCTAAGGTGAATGATATCTGTAGGACTGCTAAAGTAGGGCACTGAGAAGTGTACTGGGTGTACATGGGGCCAAAATCTTTAAGGTACAAATACATATATATATAGATATATACACACACTTACCAGGAATGAGATTCACACCTCTATCTATGTAGTCATTGCTATAACATTAAATCCAGAAGCAAAAGACACCACACTCTCCGTAAGCTGCCCAGAACAGTTCTGTTAGTAAACCACCACTTCCGTACTTTGGCAAACACTTCAGATATTTAGAAATCGACCATGAAAACGAGAAGATTGATGCACCAAAACTTTTATTCCACAGCACAATGAGTAAAACACAAGGATAACCACAAGCGCTTTCGCCCGTTCGTAATGGGCTTTTTCAAGCGTAACATTGTTACACATTTATCACACACACCACGGAGCTTATAGATAGAGCAGCATCCAAATGTATTTCTAAGGTGAGTGACAGCAACAGCTGTTGTAAAGTATTACACTTTGAAATGTACTGGCTCTGTATGGACACAAAATACTTCAACCTACAGATACACACACACACACACAAACAGACACACTTTTATAATTGCCATAACTGAAAGTAGAACTACTACCTAAGTACTGTTTTTCACTATAGTATCACACAGTTATCATGAGCACCACGGAGCTTATACGTTAGAGAGCTGTCCAAAGGTATCTTTGACGGTGAGTGACATCAGCAGCAGTGCTAAAGGAGGGGTAAAGGAAGTGTAGTGAGTGTGAATAGCCTCAAAATCATTTCTCTACAAAAACACACACACTCTTTCATACAAACACATACATTTTTACAGTTGCCAAAACTGGAATTAGAACTCCTACCTCACTAGTCTGTTACACTATAGTATTACGCAGTTATCAAGAGCACCAAGGAAGTTATAGGGCTGCAAGCTGCCCAAAGGGTTATTTCAAGGTGACTGACAGCAGGAGTAGTAAATTAGGGCAATGGGAAGTATAATGAGTGTGAATTTCCTCAAAATCATTCATCTAGAAACACACATACACAAAGACATTTTCCCAGTTGCCAGGACCAGTACCAGGACTAGAACTCCTACTTACCTAGTTTGTTACACTATAGTATTACGCAGTTATTTTGAGTGCCATGGAGCCTATAGGACTGCAAACTGCCCAACGGTTATTTCAAGGTGACTGACATCAGCAGCAGTGCTAAAGTGGGGCAATGGGAAGTGTAATGAGTGTGAATGGCCTTAAAATCATTCAACTAGAAACACACACACACACACACACACACACACACACACACACACACACACACACATTTTCACAATTGCCCGGACTGGGATTAGAACTCCTACCCACCTAGTTTACTACACTATAGTATTATGCAGTTATTGTGAGCTCCATGGAACTTAAAAGGCTGCAAGCTTCCCAAAGGGTTATTTCAAGGTAACTTACGTCAGCAGGAGTGCTAAAGTAGGGCAATAGGAAGTGTAATGAGCGTGAACAGCCTCAAAATCATTCATCTAGAAAACATACACATACACATTTTTCACAATTGTTAGGACCAGGATTAGAACTCCTATCTACCTAGTTTGGTACACTATACTATTACACAGTTATTGCGAGCACCACAGCTCTTATAGGGTTGCAAGCTGCACAAAGGGTTATTTCAATGTGACTGACATCAGCAGGAGTGCTAAAGTAGGACAATGGGAAGTGCAATGAGTGTGAATGGCCTCAAAATCATTCGTCTAGAAACACACACATTTTAACAATTGCCAAGACTAGGATTAGAACTCCTACCTACCTAGTCTGCTGCACCATAGTATTATGCAGTTATTACAAGTGCCACAGAGCTTACAGGGCTGAAAGTTGCCCAAAGGTTATTTCAAGGTGACTGACATCAGCAGGAGTGCTAAAGTAGGGCAATGGGAAGTGTAATGAGTTTTAATAGCCTCAAACTCATTCATCTAGAAACACACATACACACTCACACACAACTTTACATTTGACAGGACTGAGATTACAATGCTACATGAATACTTATTTGTACTATAGTGTTACACAGTTATCACAAGCACCACTGAGGCTATAGGGCTGAGGGCTAACAAAAGGAATGTCTACAGTGAATGACATCAGCACATCATGTGATACTGGCCAATGAGATGTGTACTGGGTGGGAAAGGCCTCATAATGGGATTATTTTTGTCACTGTCTGTCTCTCTGTCTTTCCTACATCTCTGTGTGTGTATGTTTGGCATATATTATGTTGGCCTTAGATATATGTGAGTATTCCTATCCAATGCATGTGTGTGTGCGCATGCACATGCGTGTGAAGTATAAATGGTGTACAATTTGATGTGTTTGCACAGACATCTGTGAATAACAGACATGGGCTTCATTTCTCTAAGTGTAGGAGCATGCCCAGTATGACCTTCTATATTGAGTGTGTGAATCCATTCCACGGATAGTTGTACTCCAGTCCAGGGTTTTGCGTGCTAGAGCTACACCTAGCAACCTGTTTCATAGGTTCATAAGTTCATAGGTTGGTACTAGGCTATCAGCCCAAGGGCCTAAGTAAGCCTAGCCAACAAGGTTCCCTGGCTTATGCCACCCAAGAAAGTTATTTTCCTGTGCCCCTTTTGAGCAGAGCCACAGAAGTGATCCCTGGGGTTCATAGGTTCATAGGTAAGTACTAGGCTATTGGCCCTAGGGCCTATATAAGCCTAGTCAAAAAATGTACCCTGGCTTTCACCACCCAAGAAAATTATTTTCCTGTGCCCCTGTCAAGCAGAGCCACAGAAGTGATCCCTGGGGTGAATTTCCCATTTCCCATCCAATCATCAAGATTTTTCTTGAAGAGTGCTAATGAGGAGCTCTGTTTGACATAGATATGTAGTCTGTTCCAGAGTATGGGAAGTCTCTGGGACAGGAATCTATCCCTCCAGCATGTTCTGTTTATTGTGGTGACAAGGTTTAGGTCCCTAGAGCGTGTAGCTCAGAGGGATTGGGATTTCTTTAAGTGGAGCATGTCCAACAGCTCTGGGTTTGACATAGCTTTGTATGTTAATCAGAGATCGCCCCTGAGTAGGTGATATGCGATGGAGTAAAGCTGTAGTTTTTTGAGACGGTCTGCATAGGGCATCTGTTTGAGGCCAGTAATCCTCTTTGTGAGATATTTCTGTGGTCTTTCCAGTTGTTGTAGATGTTTTGTGAGGTACATACCAAAAGGGGCATTGTACTCTATAATGGGTCTAATGAGTGATGAGTAGAGGGGAACAATGACCTTTTTTTTTCTGGATTAGAATCCTTTTGTGATGAGATGAGCCACGTAGAAGGATTTCCTGACCACTGTGGCAATGTGATTATCAAAGGAGAGACTACTGTCTACCTGTGTCCCAAGGTCTCTTATCACATTTTCAGCATTAAGTAGACTACCAGCTATGTGGTAGTTCATGGGTACAGAGTTTTTACCAAAGGGGATGACAATGCACTTTTTGGCATTGAGCTTCAGGCCATGGCTTTGACAGCAGGTATCTGTCTCAGTGAGGCCCTTTTGTAGTTTGTCCACATCGTTAGGAGTTTCGATTATGGCTCCTAGTTTGCAGTCATCTGCAAACTTTGTTAGCCAAAGACCTTCTGTGTTAGCCTGCACTTCAGAGAAGTAGATACCAAACAGGAGAGGAACCAGGACTGAACCCTGTGGTACTCCACTTGTCACTGGTCTGAAGTCAGATTTGGAATCCAGTATATTTCTTATTTCCCATTCACTCATCAAGATTTTTCTTGAAGGGTGCTAATGAGGAACTTTAGCTTGTTCCAGAGTATGGGAAGTCTCTGAGACAGCAATATACCCCTCCAGCATGTCCTGTTTATTGTGGCGACAAGGTTTAGGTTCCTAGAGCGTGTAGCTCAGAGGGGTTGAGATTTCTTTAGATAGCCAAAATGAAGACCCAATGGCCGTAACATACAGGGATACTGTAACTATTGCTGTCCGTGCTGCTTGTGTAACATGGTTGGTTGTAGTATAGATTTTCTGACATATGTACTGTTTTGCACTATGATGTATCATGTCATGAACTACTGACATATATCATTCTTTGCTCATAGTTATTTACCAGGGAAATACAAGATGAATGAACCTGATACCAATATTTTGAGGCATAGACTGCACATTCTGGCACACTCCTGCCATTGTGGAGGAATAGCTACAGACAACAGACTTCTGATTCTGTGCAAATGGTCTAGCACCTTGGTAGTATGCTGGCTGGGGATCCCCTTCTTGTGCTTTTTTCAATATATCCTGCTGGGGCCATACCTCTCAGCTGTACAGATACACCCAGGTTATCCAGAGGCAGGACTCATATATCTGGTCAGTTTAACTTCACATTGTGGTTTACAAGCAGTTTTGTGGCTATTCATTCATAGGTTTGCAGTCAGAGGGTAGTATGGGCAGACATTAGAGTTTCAGACTTCACACACTCCATGACAGCCATGCTTCTACACCCCCTCTGTTACTCTCTCCTCTTCCTAACATTATGAAAGCAATATTTCAGAGGTATCCCTACAGTTGGGCCTTTATCCCAGTAGTATTTATGGCCTGGTTCACAATTCTTGCAGTAGGACATGGGGAGACATGCTACTGGCATTTGTCTGCATGACCTTGCATTTGTTTTTGGTTTACTGTGTTAGGTTGTAGGTGAGGACCTCCTGACAGTCCGTACATTGGCACTATGGCTGTGGCATGGGCTTTTGCCAGAGGACTGTAGGCCATTTGAGAGTGCTGCAGGTCATCTGTAGCAGCCCAGTACATTCTGTTACTCATACGTTCCTAGGCTGCAAGCCAGTGGATTACTCTGGGATGACAGTGGTAAGTGGTTGAAGTGTTCCTGTCAATCCCTCCTGTTCATACTGATCCATGAGTCTGGATGTCAGCAGGTTGCTGCTTACAGCTAGGGACACACTTGCATGGGCCACCTATTCAGTATGCAGCATCATGTATGTATTCCCATAAAGAGATGGGGTCTTGCTGTACTCATTCCCTACAGCAAGGAAATGACCTGTGATAAACCTGTGGCTGATGGTGGGGTGAGCTGAGTGCATGTGTGGTATGGAAGCTACTGGCACCTGCCTCACAGACATACCTGGGACATTCCACTTATGCTGCCTTGTGTGTGGATATGGGGATCCTGTCATTACTTTATAACTGTGCCTTCTGCGGTCTGCCACTGACTGGCCAGACTACCAGTATTCCATACTAATGTGATGCTAACCTCCATGTACAATTCCAAAGTTGTGTGCAGTTGAGTTATTTTATATGCACTCTGTGTAGGTTACTTCCAACTGTTTACTATTTCTATGTATGGGCCCCCATTCACAGCATGTCCAGATTTCTGACAGTGACAGATATTGACATCTGGACAGTGAGTATGTACAACTGCTGACATGGGTGTAACTGAGAAGCAGTGTGGTTGGCACTGCAGTTGTTAGAACATGACCCTGTTGACCACAGTACTGTACCTAGGCCACTAAGACACAACATCCAGGCCTGCATGCTGACTGCTTCCAGACAATATTAAACACACAACAAACTTACCACACTGAGCCCTGCATATTGTACACATGCAACAATCTATCATGTAGATTGGGACAGCTCTGGCAATCTGTGCTCCAGTGATATTACTCCTCAAACTTACATGTTGCTGCATTTCTACATGGTATTGTGGGGTGGGTGGTGCACACTGAAGACTATAATTTGCAATGACTGTACTGGTATTTCAGTTACTCTGTCGGCTTCCATTTCATATTGTATTGTGACCTATCATGCAGAAAGGAGGCATAGCAGTAGAGTACACATGTTAGATTTTCATGGCACAAATTTCAGTTTCAGACTTCTTACTCTTCAGAACTAAAATGCAACTGCCATATCTGTTGTAGTATGTCTGTGCGGGTCTGGAGGGGGGGCTGGTCACCACTGCCATCATTTGGAGGCCTTAGCCCAGCCTTTCTTTATAGTAATCTAAACCTGTCCTGCTGGGTGAGGCTGGTGGTGGGTATGTGACCCTCATTGACATCCATGTGTGTGACCTATGGATACCCACAGTTATTTGGGCCACCACATATACTGTGGTGGGAGTTGTCACCTTGCGTAGTACTGCCTAGTATGTTGGCACCAGTATTTGTTATGGATTTCCTGTTCCATATAGCTGTCAGCTGTCTGCTGCTATCCCATTCAGCCACCCAATTCCCTTGCTTGCTTGCATCCATACCATGCATACAACTATTAGAACATACTACTCCATTCACTAACTGATAGGAAGAGTGACTTGCTTTGTTGCTGGGCCAGTATTGAGGACAGTGCTGGAGGGCTGACTATGTGGAATGCACATAGTGCACTCCCTATACATTGTACAGCACAGGTAGTGTCATGTCTGGCATCCATTTTACTGTATGTGCTAGGTGGAGAGAGCTATCTGTCCCTGCGTCCCTACAGTGTCAGTATATGTGCTATGCATTGCTTCTTTGCCAAGGACAGGGCATACTGGGCATGCCTCCGTCTGCCTACAGGGCAGGCTCAGGAAGTTCCTCCTCTGAGTCCCTCTGTGCCTGTGGTGGTCTTGGCAATGGTGGGGGGGGGCTGTGTGACCCCTCCCCGTGCTGTTCCTGCTGTAGCTATTTCCACAGGATCATATTGTGTAGCATGGCACATATTATGAACATTTGTCCACATGTAACTGGGGAATACTGCAAGGCTCCACCGGATATGTCAAGGCAGTGGAACCATGACTTGAGCATCCCAAACACATGTTCTACAATGATCCTGGTTTGTGTGTGCCTCATTATGGTGTTCCTGTTCAGATGTGTGTGCATTTCTGATGGGTGTCATCAGCCACAGCTCCAGTGTATAGCCATCATCCCCCACTAGATGGCCATATGGGATGTCCCCCCAGGCAAACCCCTGATACAGCTGTGAGGAATGCAAGATGTGGGAGTCGTGATAGCTTACAGGGCTGCCAGCACACACTTGCATGATAATGCCCTGGGCATCACACATGACCTGGCAGTTGATGGAGGGGAAGCCCTTGCAGTTTATGTAGACCCTACCCCGCTCACCAGGTAGTGCTTTGATGCAGATGTGCATGCAGTCTATAGCACCAACTACATCAGGGTAATCTGCTATACGGTGGAAGAGATGCATACTTCTGGTCAACATCTCGCAGGTGTTGGGAAAGTATATGTGCTCATTGGCATGTGGTGTCATGGCATCCAGGAAATGGTGGAGTACCCTGGATGCTGATGCCTGTGAGACCCCCATGATATCCTCAGTTGGTCTTTGGAAGGTATCCGTGGCTAGTATTCTTAAGCCTACACATACCTTGGTATCCACTGGGATGGGTTCCCCTCTGTTAGTTCTGTGTGTGAGGCATGGCCTGCACAGCTTGATGATTTGCTGTAGAATGTCCATGTCCACCCTATAGTGCTTCACTATATCCAGCTCATGTAGGCCCTAGTAGGTTACCCTGGGTCTGTACACTCTTATCCTCCTCGTCACTGTTGGTCGGTTGTCAGCATTCTCCTCGTCACCACTCTCAAACTCTAGCACATATTGATAAAGTAGCTGCAGCCTCTAACATTTTTAGTTAGTTTTGTCAGTTAAAAATCCCCCATCTGTGTACACCGGTGGTGTAGGGTTTGTGGAAAAAAAAACAGTCTGAAAGGTGTTTGCATAGTTTATAGTGGTGTTCTGGGCTGTTGTCTGTGTAACTGGCTGATTCTGATACATTCCACCTGCCAGCTATGCTATTTCTCCTTGATTGCTTTCCTACTGCTATTTCCCTTTACCAGTTTCCTCCTAGTTTAAGCCCCGAGGTGCATCGCACATTCACAGTGCTCAAATGTAAATACTGCTGCTGTTTCCTGTTTTTTTTTTTAGTTTAAAACCCACACCCATATAAGCAATGTAAACAGTCAGTGCTAACACATCCCCTTCCTTAGCTGTGCTTAGCTAAGAGCAAACGTGGGCCACTGAGCTCCAATGTGCTTACAGCAGGCATTACACACACCCTTTTCCTGTTAATTGCTCTAACTGCCTACATGATCTTGTTCTAGCACCTCCGTGGTTAGGTGCAGTGTGTGAACTTAGAATATTTTGTGATTTAGTAACATTCCCCTCATTTGCATACCCCAGCATGTAGGTTGTTAGTTACTGCAGTAAAATGAACCCTTTCCCCTTTGCAACCAGTGATCCCTGGTATTTTTTACATTCTGCATGCTATAGACTATAATGGCAAAATGGAGATTTACTTAAAATTGAGTTTCCAATTTTTTTTTTATTTTCAACACAATCATGCTTGCATCCTGCTGCCCTATGCTTAAATGGCCGAAATTGGCCAAAAAAAAAAAGCTTAATTTTCATAACAATGAAACAATTTTTCATGCCAATGGCCTTATATTTGGCCTTTGGCATGAATTATGAACATAATACTTACTTTTTCATGAGTTGTCATGCCTCTGTTTTTTCATTTGCAGAAATGTATTCGTTTATTAACCGAATACATTTCTGCAATGACACTGTTCTAACACTGAGTCCGGGCAGCTTGGTGAATCACTGAATCACCTCATTTGCATGGTTTTCATCAGCAAATGAGGTGAGTTGCATGCCAGACAGTTTTCTGTGCAAGAACAGTTTAGGACCACTCATGCACATGAAAATGGCACTATCCTGAATCGCTCTGCGACCAATTTCCATGCAGGAGCAGCTACACTATTCCTGCATGGAAAAAATGACTTTGTAAATCCTTGGGAAAGATTAGTAGTTAATGATAATTAAAGATTGTAGACTATGCATGACTAAACTGGGACATAAGTGGGATTGAGGAAACCCTTTGCATTTCATTGCTTTAACAAGTCATTTAGTATGGTTATACACAAATTTCTCTTGCTATCAAGATAGCAGCCAGGCTGTCCTATGGGAAAAAGAAATGGGCATTGTTCATAATAAATTATTGCATTTTAAGTTCACTGATTGAAATAGAAAGGGCTCAATTTAAGAAAACCTGTTGATGTTATGGTGCACAAATCTTTGAGTCCATATAAACAGTCTAACTGTGTAGGTCTCAATCATATCACTAAGAGTGTGAATATAAAATAGTTTTAAAGACAACACCACCATCAGCCCTCTACTCAACCAAGATGCAGCATACTGAGCTCACAGAACAACTGACACCATTTATGCTGCACAGTTTCATCTGGTTTGACAAAAGAGGAGCTACAAGTAGATATGCATCACGTACAAATATTGAGAAAAACAAGAGTCATAAAATAACGTCTAATTTCTGGTGTGTTATTCACAAACTTCCCATGAGCTCGTACATCATCTGTGGCTCTGAAGCCTGTACTATTTGAGTCATGTATAATAAAGATTTTCATATATTTTGGTGCAAACAGAAATAAAATGATAAGTCAACTTTCACCAGTATATATTATGCAGTCTGGTGACAGCTGTCTGAATGAAAAAATGAACAACAAGGTGACTTCTAACTTATGTGTTCCTTGGTCCTTTTGTCTGCAAATTTGGAAGTATGTTATTACTTAGTGGGCTGGAATAAAATATAGTTCTGCTTGAATATGGAAAGGAAAAAGAAAACTTTGGCACATCATGGTACATGCAATTGTGGGATGAGCAGCCACATAAGGTGTGTGAGTGATTCAGAAGAACAAGCTGCATGACATAGCCAGATCAAGTAGAACTATAAAGGAAATATGCGAATCACAAACAGTATTGCTCCATCAACTTTCAGGTGATTTGTTATGTACAGAGTAAAATCTACAATGTGTTTGCAGGGTATCCAGGCAATTATTTTAACTCCCACACATGGTACACTCATGACACGTACTAACAGTTTGCCAAAGGTGAGTTCCACCAGGGCATCTTGTTGGTGATGCTGGATGTGCCCTGGATCTTTGACTTATGACAACCATAAGAAATTCACATGATCCAACACACAAGGGGTACAGCCATGCCTAATGGCAAGCAACAAACATTACTGAGCATGTGTTTGGATTGCTGAAGCCACGCTTTCTCTCCATGGATTCATCTGCTGGTTCCCTGCAGTATGATCCTAGCATATGTGCAGAAATAGTGTTTGTGTCTGGCATTGCACAATATTATACTTAAGAAGGAGTTACAGCAGGGTAAGCACTTACAGGGACAGCAGTTCCCAGCACAGCATGCAGTGAAAGCTGAGTCAGATGAGGAGTCAGTGGAGGAGTCAGCAGCAAGCGATAGTCATGCCAGACGGAGGTGGCCACAATATGCCATGGCACTAACAAAGAGGCAGTGCCTTACACATAGTTTCAGAACATAGTATACAAGATTAAAGCAATTGCCATGCAGTAAAACAATGCATGCAAAACCAACATCAGGCTGTGATTACCGATAAATAGGCTGGCCACCTCAACCCAAATAACAATATAAAAAAGGGCAGGGTGTGGTTATTGCCATTTTCACATGTGGAAAAGGGTGCACAGGAGTGCCTGCCTTTCACAGGGAAGTGTGTGTGTGTGTGTGTGTGTGTGTGTGTGTGTGTGTGTGTGTGTGTGTGTGTGTGTGTGTGTGTGTGTGTGTGTGTGTGTGTGTGTGTGTGTGTGTGTGTGTGTGTGTGTGTGTGTGTGTGTGTGTGTGTGTGTGTGTGTGTGTGTGTGTGTGTGTGTGTGTGTGTGCGTGAGTGCGTGTGTGCACGCTGAGGAGTATGAAAGTGAAAGGTGCTTTTCTGTTAAATGACAGTACTGAGGGAGAGGGGAGTCTTTAATGCAACAGTTGTTGATACTGGCCATTGTCAGTGAAGATATGTGATATACTGGGGGCTGTTGCGGTGTGGGTCTGCAGGTACAAAGCCACAGCAGTAGTTGTAGCACTGAGGTTTACTCTATTCAATTAGCCCAATACATACATAGCAAAGTGTTCATCATCTCTTGAATGCCTTCAACTTTAACCTGTGCTGGATGTACTATGATCCTGACTAGAAGCTGGTGTACTGCATGACCTTCAGTTATGCCTGCTATGAGATGTGCCACTGTAATGACAGCTACAACCCAGGGACAATATCTTCTGGGAGTAGACACTTCCACAAGAGATATCACTGTTGAAGTAAATCACTGCAGGCTGTAGCAGTTGACCAGCTCTGTGGGCAGGCCCTCTCCCATGGCAAGTGAGCCAGAGAAGACATTGCACACTTCAGTGTGTGATTGAGTCTACCTAAGCAATTACACATACAGGACATGCATTCCCATAGGTCATCATGTGCACCCTTAATCATCCTCATTATCTCAGCCAAGGCTGTAGTGGTACTAGCTTGTGCCTCCATAATGGCCCTGCACATATGCTGGTATGGGGTGACTGACATTTTAACCTCATGGGGGATGGCAGTGACTATATCTCCAGTCAGCACCATTACCCTCCTCTGCGTGGATCTCACTAGGAGCAGACTCTAACATCTATCTACCAAGGGATCAGCACACTTCCCTGCTTGATTGTGTTCCAATCAGCCTGTCTCTCCTTGAGGTGTGTGTAGCCTGGGTATATGCAGGTAGAGAGGCTGTGTTCATGGTCTGTACTGGGGATGCAGTCGTGGTCAGAGTCCTCACATCCAGCACACACTCTATACTCCCTGACTGTGCCAGCTTATCCTCACCATCATTGTCAGAGGCAACATATATTCCTGCATCAGGCAGGGGCAGTTCAACAGTCCTGGTGCTGAATAAAGAATAATCTGTAAATACACCAAAGCACAATATCTTGTGTTAAGTATGACCCTGCACCAGAAATAAACATGAAAATGCCTTTTACAAATATAACATAATAAAGATTAATACTTTATGTGCATACCGTGTGCAGATAGCTGTAGATGTTGAACCCTGATGCACTCGTATATCATATGGTCAGACATAGCTTTAAGTTTAATAGTGACTAAAGGGTGCAGATGACTCACAGCTATTGATACACACAAATAAGACAACTTACTTGGTACATCTGCAATGCATTGCTGATAAGGCCTGCCAAGCTCTGCCCCAAAATCCAGTAGAACATCGTGGAACTCTTTTGAGTTGCCATTTCCATTGAGAGAGGTCAGGAACTCCTCCATCACCTCATAAGAGGTGTTACACTCAAATGTTCCCACCTGTTGCCCTATCTTCCCATGCCAAGAGTTGTGCTCTTTGTTGGGCTGACTCTGATGTTCACCATTTCATAATTGTGGGTCTAGCTTCCACCTGCATTAATGTTTGCCACAGTATGTTTCCAGGCACAGCTCCAGTAGTCCTTGCCAGCTGCCTGCAGGAAAAAGAGCTGTCATCCAGGGAGAGAGAGAGGGCCTGGAACAGAACTCCATTCTCTACATCTAAGAACTTGGATTTATGTGTGGATGATGTCCCAGCAGATGCAGTAGTGTATGTCTACATATCTTATCATATGTTTATGTGTATACTACTTTGCAAGAGTGATGAGTATATTTATTGGGGGAGGGGTAAGATGCATTAATCAATGAAGTATTGCCTCTAATTGTTGGGTATTTAAGGGGAATAGGTAATTGTGGACACCAGATTCTGATGAAGTCCCTGGTTGAAGGGAAGAAAGTGCTCAATCTGTGTGTGCAGTACATGTTGTGGAGTTTTTCGTGTTTGTTGTGGACTTGTACAACAATAAAGTAGATTTGGTCCATGCTGTAGCAGTGTGATTCACTTTTTTGTATTTCTACATATCAGTTTTTTTTAGGCATTGATCTGTTAATATGAAAAACAGTGGAATTAACAGCCTTGTTCCTGCATGTCTCTTACAAATCCCAACAATGCAAGTATCCTCCTTGGCCATACAGCATGCTGTTTGTGTGACTGACGTATCTGTGTCCACTCTCTTTAGGTAGTCAGGTACCTATGCTTACTGAAGACATCTCTCACAACACAATCACATGACATAGTGACTAACTCAGGGGACAGCTGGACATTTCTCTCACAACACAATCATATGACATAGCGACTAACTCAGGAGACATAACTGTTCCTCTCACTGTTACAAATAGTTTTGATACATTTTATTGACATCACCACTGAAATCCCATCTCAAACAATTATTAGGGATGGCAGTAGACAAAAATCTTAGATTCAATCTGTATATACAAAATTGTGTAAGAAAAACACTGCAAAACTAAGGATCTTTACAGACCTAAAAGCATTCTTACCAACACAGCTAAAACTATACTTGCATTACTTATCTCCTTCCCACACTACTTTATGGTGATCCCATTCTTACTAACCTACATGCATCAAAGAAATCAAAACTTGAACAATGCTATAGCAAAGTTGCTAAATTTGCAGCAAATACCCCTTTAAGAACCCACCACTGCATAGCACTAAAAAACCTAAGTTGGTTAAAACTACCTCATCAACTAACATATACACAGCTTCTTACCAGCTATAAAATTATATAGCATCCATTTGCTTGTCCAGCACTAAATAACATTGTACATAACTATGTTCACCTGTCTGTCCACAAATCTATCAACTCTGATGGGTATTATCTGTACTCTTACCATGTTGTTAATGCCTGGAGCTCCTTACCTGTAACCATCAGGTCAATACCTCCCTCCCATCCTTAAAAACAATTATGAAAGACTTACATCCAAAAGCTGTCTCTGTTCTTGTTCAACACCACGATAAATTATATATGTACATATGAACAAGTGCATAGTCATACCTTACATCTCCTTACTCTCCCTTCTTCACTCAATTCCTTACATCTATCAATTTCTCTCTCCTGGCTTTCTCTCTAAGTATTCTATAAGCCTGCTTCTCCCTTACTTCATATTGCACATCCTGTTGGTACTATACTTACTTACCTTCAGATTCTCTATAAAGTGACTAATATTTCTTTAAATATGAAAATAATTGTCATATAACTTGCATCTGTTCTTAACCAATGTTTTCATTTTATGTCTAATTTATTATAATTATTTAAACTGTTATATTTTGTATTATTTTTAAAGATTGCAAAATTATTGTTTTTAAAATGTTTTATAGTACTTTGGAACTTTTCTCTCTGGACCTACACTGAAAATGGGTTCCTACCCAATCAGACATTCCTGATAATAAAATGTCAATAAATTAGGAAATAAATACTGAATTTGGGGCTGGAAATTATTGGAGAAAATTGTAAAAGTAACCAAGGTACTGTGAGTAAATAACTAAAGAGGGAAAGGTAATAGTATGTGATGAAGCCAAGCAGAAGTTTGAATGCAGGTTAGAAATTACCTTCCCTGCTAGGCATTAATAGCAGAGTATAGACAAAGTGAAAGGGATATTAAAGACCTAAGTGAAAGGGATAATCACTAGGCCATATAAAATGTTGCATGATAACTATAAGAATCAACCAAAGGTTAGAAAAAAGTGGGATGAAATATTGGAAAACCAATTTAGAAAGCAACACTAGAAGGACATATGTATGGGTCCCAGAGCTGGATCATGGCTAAACAAAGCAATGATGTTTCACAATGAAAACAGACTTAGCATTAAAACTTCTCTGCACTTGAAACAGACATTCATTGAACCAGAATTGAAACCCACATTCAAAGAAAATGCATCTGGCCAGTGGAAGATAAAGTTTACCTTTGTGTTGTATTCAAATAATAGGTCTTTTGCACATATTGTAGGACCATGCAGACAGGCATGTGTTCTTTGATTCACCTACCTGATTGTATTAAATTATATTCCTTGTATAATACAGCACCATTTGTTAGAGCATGTTTTAAATGTATAGCTTTGAATATTTTTCCAGTAAAAAATTAAACAAACCCTGGGATTCATGAAGCTCCATGCAAGAATAAGACTATTCTTGCACCGAGTGATTCGTGTCCATTTAGAATAGCAACACGCCTTGCACATGCATGAAGGCACTCTGCTGTTTAATCTAAACAGACACAAACCATGAACGAGTGCAGGGGGCATGTTTCAGCATTGCCTGCACATGTAACATGCCCCCTCACTCAGAAAGTGCTGTATGGTACATTGTGACACAAACGAGTGTCAATGTACATAATATTAGAGCCTGGCTCTAATATTATGTACTAAACCAGTGTCTTCAGACACTGAAATGTAAGTAGCTAACATTTCAGTGTCTGTAGACAATGAAATAAAAAGAAAAAAAACACAAACACACCTAGAAGGCAGCAACCTTTAAGTGCACACCCCCAGAATGCATGCACTCTTGCTCTATATGCATAGAAGCAGTAGGGGCAAGAGGAAAGTAATAGAAATACAAAAAATTTATTTTTTTCATTAAATAAAACCAAAATTTAAGTGGTGCACAACTTGTTTGCATGGTGCACCAATATGCTTAGTCTGGCTAAATTCTGAAAATGATAGACAAGTGCTACTGTGATAGAAAACTTCATCAATCTGCTGTAGCATAGTGGCACTGCCATGGTTTAGCATGTATGCTTGGTTTGAATCTCCCCCTGCCAATTTATTTAATAAACCTTTAAGGAATTTGAATGACAGATGTCAATTATATGGCTCACATATAGCAAAGTAAGGGTGGGAATATGTAAAATATAAATAAAAAAATAATTTATACATTTAATGAAAAATATAGATTTAAGCAATGCTTTGCTAGTGTAAGCATTGCTTAACTGCTTTCAGCTGTGCTGGTCTGGTTTAAACATTGCTATGCGGATTTGCACGGAGCTAAGCATAGTTCAGCATTTTAAAACCGGTCAGTCAAGAAAAAGTGTGGGAAAACTGCCCTATTTAAGCCACACAAGTGAGAATACAGCTATAACCATCTGCAATTGCTCACAGCAGGACCACAATGTCAGGTGTGGGTGAAGGTGTTCACTTCCGAGCGTAACGTTTGGGCATCCAGGGGTCCAGGGTCATAGTTGGGCTCCTAGTAAATAAACATGATGCCAGGCTGCTGCAGGGCCAGTACCAGGGCTCCCAATACAAAGCAGAGGCCTGGGACCAGCTTGCACATGATCTCACCAGTGCCACTGGCATACCCCAGACTGGTGAGCAGGTACATCACCACCACAATGACCGAGGGATTCACTCTTGGACCAGTGGATCCAAGAAGCCCGAGTGCAGGATGTCCCATGTGTCTATAAGTATGCAGTCTTATGTATCTCTAAGTATAGAAAACATTAAACATCTGACTGTGCAGGTGTGATTAATGTGTCATCTCTCCCCGTACAGCTGCTCTGGACAGGTACCAGAATGCCGAGACTCATGTCTAGCAACTGGCCCAGCTGCATCAGCATTATGGTGAGTACAGAATAACTCCTATTATTAGCAGTAATAAATCAAAAATATAGTAATGGTACTACTGTCTGTATATATAATTGTGCTGTAAAAGTCAGGAATAAATGCCTGTGTCAGGCTGCCAGCATTACAATGGAGTATTTCCAGCTGCTGTGTAATACAGATGTCAGTAGAAAACAAGGTACAATAAGCAGGAGAGGAATAGTAGAATATGTATGAGTGTGTCTGAGTGAACTTGCCAAGAAGGTGCCATGTCAGGGCTACCGTAACACATAGAAATGAAAAGCATTCCCCTGTGCAGATCATGCAGGAATAATAATTGTGGATTTCTGAATTGTACACAGATATGTATGTCAAAACAAATAAAGGTGATCCCAAACACTGGTGTGTGTCATCTCACTTGTACCTGAAAAAAAGAAATGTGTATGTCCTGCAAAATGCATTAACTGAGGTGAACTGATTTAGCACTGTTTTCTGCATACGTTAGAATGAGTATGTCAAATAACTGAGAAAAGCAACAGTACATATTTCCATCATAATGTGTTTTACTTGTGTGTCTGCCAGCATTGTCCTGTGTTAACCTTTCAATTTCAGCTGTATGTAGCTGTGAATGTACTGACAAATGTATAAGGCTAACAGGTACAGACATAAAACCTACACTGTGTACTCAGGAATCTAAATTGCAGTATGTAGCGGTAAAACACTCAAATGTGCAATCCAGCTAATGTGCACAAATTTCTCAAACAATGATGCCAATGTCTGTTGTATATGCATAATTTGTAATGAAAATGGGAAACAAATAATGCAACATTTGATAAGAAAAGTACTGTGCACAAAAATATGTACTAGATAGAAATGTCACAAGCAACACACAGTACCTCCCAGTAGCTCAGTCTGATAAAGACTAGTTCAATTTTGCACACACACCACGGTTTGAATCCAGGGACCACAACTAACATGTCAGTCTAGTTCTACAGTTGTAAACTGCAATCTGAATAGAAAAGGTAATGTACTGCAACACATATACCTTCCACACAGGTAAAGAAATCTGAATATAAATACTAGTATGATGTGTATAACTATGAAAGATGTACAATTAATGTTGATCAGCCACAGTCCTACAAATAGATGCAAGCTAGCCATCTAGACAAACCCCTCAAGTGTCATGCTGTCATGGATAGTTTCCCCAGTTTCCAAGAAACCCGTACACAGAGAATGTCACAGTAGATGTATGGCAAAAGCACAACACACACTCCAGGGCCTGCAACTAATATGTAAATCTGAAATATGTGTAGAAACAGCAGTGTATTGGTGCACACAGTTCATCTGCACAGGGCCGACAGGTAAAGAAATCTGTATAGAAATAGATATGATGTGTATAACTAAAATAACGGTACAATTGATCAGTTGATAGGTACAGCTGTTGGTGTGCTGCAGTAGCCCCACAGCCCAGGTAGAGTGTAAGTGTGGTCAGAATGTAAAGTAGTGAATAGTAGTGTATTGACAAATATACTTGATAGCAGTTGTCAATTGAATCTGTTCCTTACCCCCACCACTCAACTGATCCAGTCATCACACTGAAACCAACTTGGGTATGTTCCTAAATAAACCTCTACTGTTGGGACTGTTGTTCCATTTGGTTAATCATTTGTTTAAACCGTGTCCATACTAATATTTCCTGTTGAATAATCATTGTTATTATAGGTTCATAGGTTCATACTAGGCTATCTGCCCTAGGGCATTTATAAGCCTAGCCAGAATGTGTTTGGCTTTCGCCACCCATTTTAAATTTATTTTGCTATGCCCTTTTTCGAGGTTAGTATACTGTGCCTCTGTCTAACAGTGACACAGAAGTGATACCCGGGGTAAACCTACGATCTCCCATCCACTCATCAAGATTCCTCTTGAAGAGAATCAATGAGGGACTCTGCCTAACCTGGACTGGGATTTTATTCCAGAGTGAAGGTAGCCTCTGGGTTATGAATCTGTCCCTCCAGCATGTCCTATTTATTTCAGTGCTGAGGTTCAAGTCTCGAGCGTAGCTCGATGGGATTTGGATTTTCTGAGGTGCAGCATGTCCATTAATTCCGGGTTGGACATGGCTTTATACGTCAGGCACAGATCGCCTCTGAACAGGCGGTATGCCACTGAGAAGAGCTGGAGTTTCTTTAACCGGGCAGCATATGGCATCTGTTTGAGCCCTTTGATCCTCTTGGTGAGGTACTTTTGGGGTCTTTCCAGTTGCTGCAGGTGTCTGGTAAGGTACATCCCAAAAGGGGCATTGTACTCAATTATGGGCCTGATGAGAGATGAGTAAAGAGGCACGATGACCTCCCCTGATCTAGATGTGAATCCCTTTATGATTAGGTGGGCTATATAAAATGTTTTTCTAACCACTTTGGCCACGTGGTTGTCAAATGAGAGATTACTATCAACTTGGGTCCCCAGGTCCCTAATTACTTCTTCTGTACTTAATGGATTTCCACCTATGTGGTAATTTGTGGGCACTTTGTTTTTGCCAAAGGGGATGACTATACACTTTTTGGCATTTAGCTTGAGGCCATGGCTCTGGCACCAGTTGTCTGTTTCTATGAGGCCCTTTTGGAGGATGCTTGTGTCGGCTGGAGAGTCGATTATGGCACCCAGTTTGCAGTCATCTGCGAACTTGGTCAGCCACAGTCCTTCCGTGTTGGCCTGTACCTCCGAGAAATATATACCGAACAAGAGAGGTCCCAGGACTGAGCCTTGTGGGCTCTCTGAGCCTGGTATCTGCCTGACATACCTCTAACTGGCATGCTGTTGCAACTCTGAATGTCATTACATATATGCATGAGTTCTGTTTGCTATGGCACTGTTATAATTACACTATTTTGGGTAAATGGGAATATCCATGCATGCTATTTTGACTAATGTTGTAATGTGCTGTTCATGACTAACCAATATTCATTGTTAATTTCCACACCATAGCATGTATGGGAAGGCAGATCCTAGCAGATCCACCTCTCCCACCACACCTGGCCGAGGCACTGGGTCCCAGCACATCTGGGACCCAACGCAGACCTCCCTCATCTGCTGGTCCTGCACCACCCTAGGGTGGAACCACTGCAGGGGATGGGGCGCACACCCCTGCTAGTGGGCATGGTAAGGATGTTGTCACCTGGGATGAGGTTTGTGGCATGGTCCACAGTGTCCTCCAAACAGAGCTGGATGACTGCCTGCATCAAGTGGAGGGCAGGCTGGCACAGCTAGAGGGGCAGGTGCCACTCCAGCCCAGCCCCCAGCATAGCCACCTTTGGGGCTGTTAAGTAGTAGTGGTGACTGCCATTGGGAGGGGACATCAGTGCCACTACTACCATCTGGGGGGCTCATGAGCCTCCGATTCCCAACCACTCTCTCAGTCAAGGTGTTTACTGCCCTATGTATCATACACCACCCCTGTCTGCTGACTTGTCTGTCTGCAATTGCAACCTCTCCTACCAACCCTCCCTCACCACACTTACCTATGATCCTACTTTAACATCCCACTCTCACCTTAAATAACAAAAAAGGGCATCTCCCCCCCAAAAAAAAAATCACGTCCCATACATAGCTCTGCATTTCAACCAGACATGTACCCATCACACAATCTAACCCTATCAATCATCCTTATGGTATGATGTCCATACTCCTCTGTGTAGGGTTTGAGGCTCCAAATTCTAAATTGCCCACATTAAAAGCAGCTGTTGCTGCTGAAGAAATGCAGAGCTATGGTCCTTTCCTGCACCCATCCTGCACATCCCTACCTGTTTCTCATCTTGTTTTTCCCCCTGCTTGCCCCAGTTTCAACACTTTCCTATCTTCCTTTTTTCTTTTCTTTATTTGAAATTAGCGTGGGTTTAAGTGGCTGTAAGCGGGCATAAGAAAAGCTGAGCTCATGTAAGAATTGCTTAGCTCCCCGTAGCTCCACTCAAACCCACTTATAACTGCATTAAAGTGCCTTAATTACTCTGTCTCCAACAGACCATGTTCTGCCCAGCAGCAAAATAATTAGCCCTTGCAAGTCTCAAACCCAAGACCCTGCATACTATAGCTAAAGTAATTTACCACTAAGTCATTTGAAATGTACATAAATGTGATGTTTTCTTAAACATATCATTCAGCACAGTCATTCAACAGTAGGGAAAATGTATTTATAAATGTAAATGTATGTATGTATATGTGTATATATATATATATATATATATATATATATATATATATATATATATATATATATATATATATATTGCTTTCGCACATTGGATCCAAAGGCACTGTTAATGGGGGTGAAGGGGCCCAAAATAAGTATCCTTTGTAATTATTGATATCATCCCTTCCTCCACAGATGAACAGATCTGCCTTGCAAAACAATAACCAGCATTTGCAAGTCTTGAACCTAGGGCCCTGCACAACATAACCAGAACAGGTTAACAGCAAGACATCTCAGCTGTAAGATATCAGGATGGTATCACTAACATATCATGCAAAACAGTCAGTCTACCATAAGGAATGTACAATGTGGAAGCAGTGAAAATTCCAATGATACATATACACACACATATACATATACATA
>NC_056727.1:784494162-784635819 GCF_019279795.1 Protopterus annectens
GTAAGTATGGTTTCATTTTGTTCAGGTTTGCCAATACACCAGCCATGTTATGGCCATGCTATTTGCCATGCACACATTTAACACACCTACCCATAATGCATGTGGTACATGTTCACTGGATCTAGGACTATTGAAGGAAAGTTCAATAGTCTGAATCCACAATCTCTGAACACACTAACAAAAGTGCTTTCACTGAAAAAGCGATTTTGTTAAAGTGTGTTAAAAAAAAACATTACATTTACATTTTTGCAGGGGGGTAAGCCCCCCTGCACCCCCCACACCCCCCTACTTTAATATTCTCAATCCGAGGTTGCACTACAGTGGAGAAAAGGGAACTTTCCCTTATCTGCACCATAGTACGACCTCCGCAACAGACATACTTACTTGTCACCGAAGAAGCACTTTCGCATAAGTATGTCTGGCCGAATTGGTTTCGGTGATGTTGCCATTCAGGGATCCCATTCACTTATTGTTGCTGTTAACTGCACTGCATCACAGTGGTCACAATGTTGGCATATCTGAAGGGTATGTAAGAGTCCTGCAATATAACTAAGAACCTGTCAGTGCAAGATGTGTGGACAGAGATGAACATAATGGTGGGACAAATGGCCTACAGTAGGGACATGTCTGAACCATTACCCTTATGCAGTGGCTACAATAGTGTATATACCGCTATTACAATGACAACTGTTACAGATCTACACAACAGCATATCACAATACCACATTCCACAACTCTTATAACCTGTAATGTGATTCTAACATGAGCAATGAATGTGTAATATGGCATCCTATGTTAGGACAACAAATATGGGGAATACATTCCTTAATAAACACTGAAAGCATGTGTGCACACACACCAAATAACATATTGTGGAAGCAGCTTTTGAGGTACTGACAGCATTCACTCTTCATGAGTATGCACCTTCCATGAAGTACAGGTCCTCAATGTCATACCAAGTAATGGTTTGCTGTTCAAGAAGTATGACCATGACATTTGCCCACCCACCTGCAAGAGAGGTAGCCGTGACTTGCACACATCTTATAAACCATGGAATGGATCTCATATTCAAAAGGTAGCACTTAGGAGTGGGAGATGTAGCCTTACCTCACCATTGCATATACCATGGCAAACAGTCCAGACAGCCATGTATGTAATGATGAAGTATGGGACACTAATGTAGAAAATAAACAGATGGCCATACAAGACAGATGACGACACATGTTGCAAATTGGTCATGGAGGCTGCACAGAAATCTGCTGCGACACTGAGGGACTTGCAGGAATGTCTAGCAAGTACAGCCAGTGCAGTACCTGTGTCGACAAATGGATGGAGTCTGAATAAGCATGGCCTATGGGTTAGGGTAATCAGATGCAAAAGTTGTTCCACAGGAAACATCATTCAGGGCTCTCTACAGGTAGCATATGCATAACATCAAAAGTCTCCCAAAGGCATGTGTTGCAATGTGTAATGGTGTACTAAAAACATGGCTGAAACCTACAGACAGTATTAATAAAGAAAAGATACATGTGCTGCACAAGCAACACCTCACTCTACCTCAGGCCCACCATCCCTATTTGTACCAAGCTGGTGCCAGCGTACACCTTTAGGTTTGCTGTTCATTAGCAAGAACTAGGCCGGTAGATGTGGTGTGAATTTGGGACACTGCAAAATGACACTCGTGTAGCACATAGTTGTCAGGCATCTGCAAAAAGGCTGAGGATGGGGAGGGGTGTCATCCTGAAACACAACAGTGAACTGAAGCATATGTTCAAAGCTCACTAACAATGGCTGTATATGAACACAGTAAAGGTTATAAATTGTGCCAGACATAACCCTGACTCCATATCAATAATGAAGGCACTGTGTGACCTCCAAGGGCTGTGCACATGAGTTGACCTTGCAATCTTATAGGTTCATAGGTTGGTACTAGGCTATTGGCCCTAGGGCCTATACAAGCCTAGTCATAACAATTCCCTGGCTATTTCTCCCCACAGTATTTACTTCCCTGGACCCCTGTCCAGCAGGATGATTGATGTGATCCCAGGGTGAATTTCCTATCTCCCATCCAGTCATCAAGGTTCCTTTTGAAGAGGGCCAAAGAGGCACTCTGCTTGACATATATGGGCAGTCTATTCCAGAGTCTGGGGAGTCTATGGGTCAGGAACCTATCCCTCCAGCATGTTTTGTTCATTGTAATTACAAGGTTTATATCCCTGGAGTGTGTGTCTCTGAGGGATTGGGATTTCTTTAAGTGTAGCATGTCCAAACAGCTCTGGGTTTGACATAGCCTTGTATGTTAAGCAGAGATCACCTCTGGCAAAGTTGGGGGACATTTGCAGGGCAGAGTGACAAAATAATGGCAAGTGCAGATGGGCCATGCTAGTATATCCCTTCCATGAATAGTGACTGCTGTAGTTCACTTAGCAGGTGCTGCAACAAGCCATCGTGTTAAGGATGTGCACACTTATGCACCCCACATCTTGTATGCATCTCAATCAGCATCTGCACAACTAACACATTTGTTTGATACTGCATTTGATTGCATAGTTCATATGTCACATATCAGGTGTGTGTAATGTTAGCATAGTCAGTATTGTGGTCCCATGTCATGTCAGAGAAGAGGGTGGCATGTCAATAAGGGTGTGTACACTCCTCATAGCCACAGTAAGCTTTGAAGATTGTCAGTATAATTATATTTTATTGCTCATACATGGACCGCTGATGATGAGATCTGCAAACCAGACATCAGGCATTCAGTATTGACATCTGTCCTCATATCATCTCAGGTATGTGCCAGACAAACACAAAGGGGCTGTGAGCAACAGAGCAAACATAACTGCCACACATATACAAATTCAGCAATGGAGTGTACACCCCTGAGGTATGGTGAACAGTATGTGCCACGGTGCTGAACAGGTGCACAGCAATACTGTGTACATGTGTGCAGTGTTTTCCAGGGGAAGGAGCATCACCTACTAACACAACTCATGCATCACAGAGATGTATAATGTTGGTAACAGGGATTGAGTATAGCTGCAGTGCATGCTGTTGAGTTCCATATGTCATGTATGTTGACAGTTGGGTAATAAGAGGTCTGTGTAATATCTTTGTGCCACCTCATCTGTAAGTGTGTGTGTGTGTGTGTGTGTGTGTGTGTGTGTGTGTGTGTGTGTGTGTGTGTGTGTGTGTGTGTGTGTGTGCATGCATGTTTGTGAGTGTGTAGAGATAAGCAATGACATACAGGTCTTAAAGTACGTATTTTGTTTTTCCCTCACAGGTGGCGAGGTGGGTCAGGGTCCCTCCTTTAGGCAAACTGATGTTAGTGTCCATACAGACTCTGACAATGATGATAGGTATGGTGATGCACAGGTAGGGTTGTCAGGTGTTGAAGCTGTGCCATAGGTTGACATCGCACTGTTATCCACACCATCACCACACACAGTCACATTGCCTAGACATACCCCATCACCAGTGGCGATAGATGAGGGACAGTTGGCAGGTGGTAACATGGGACAGGACAGTGTGGTGACTATGGCAAGTGTGTCTGGACACAGCAGCCATAGCCAGATGACTGGAGAGGTACCACACAGGCAGATATACAGGGGTGCTCGTAGGAGGGCTGCTGGCCATCATGCCCCTGGCAGACGTGCCACAACAGGTGTCATCAGACGCATGTTTCGGGCCATCAAGGAGGCACAGGCATGTATGGAATGTTATACCAGACGGAGTCTGAGGCTCCAGAGGGCTACTCATTCTGGTGTTATTTACAACATCTGTGATCTTGCAGTCGCCCACCGTAATTTTGCAGATGTCCAGGATAGATGGTTGGGTGAGATGGCAGGAACCCTTGACTGTGCAATGTCTGTGTTAGAGCATATGGGGGAGTAGGGCAATAGCCACGTGGACGTAGGTCAGCAACACCAACAAGTGGGGATCTACTTGGATGTGCAACAAGTTGCAGCCCTTCTCATAGTGGCAGTACCAGCACCAGCCCTGCAGAGGAAGTGATGCCCACACCACAGCACAGCATGCCATGTGCACTTGGCCTTGGTCAGTCCCAACAGGGACCCGGATCCAGCGGACATTTGTTATCCTCAGGGGAGAGTGCCATATCTGGCTTTGTACCTGGTAGTGCCCATGGAACCCCTGGCAGGCACAGCTTTTGTGTCCATGGCTGGAGACAATGAGCTGCACACACTGCCATGTACAGTCTGCAGGGGTCCAAAAAAAACCTGTATAGGGCAGCCACATGACAGAACTGTGTGCATGCACACACACACACACACACACACACACACACACACACACACACACACACACACACACACACACAATCACCAATACAACTAGGGCAACCCCATACATACACACGCCACATCTGCACAGCCCAATGAATAATGAAATCCCCTAACACACACTCAGATGATGTCAACAAAATGGCTCAGCCTAGGTCTCTGGCAGACCCAAAACACACCCTGTGCATATGATGATACCTGTGCCACATCCCTGTCATCCATGACATTGATGCAGGGACAGGCTAATATGGTTCTGATGTACAGGGTGAATGTAGTAAGGTGTACCAATGTAATGCTGTGTAACAAGTTTTCAGCAGGAAAGTTTAATGCTTACATATCAGGATGTGTAGCTGTCCAGCCATGATGCATCATAGCTGTTATTAACAATGACTGATTGTGGTCTGCATAATGTATGCAGTTTGTGTTGTAGGTGTCTATGTGTCAGTAGGATGTTGGTCTGCTGTTGTTTCCTCCAATGGGTATGGCACTGTGGTGACATCATGACTGTGCCATATCCAGGGTACAGCTGAACACAAGTAACAGGTCTGTATAACAGTTACTCGATGAGCCACATGGCTGATAGGTCTGACAATTGTATACAGATGAGTGCATGGTGGCTGATGTCAGCAGCCTTCTACAGTGGACAATGGTAAGTGTACTGGGTGGCACACACCACATGTTTGTGTATAACACACATAGACAGAGGCGTTGGTGTTGATGCAATACACAGTGAATACTGTACACATGTATGTACTTACTTCTGCAGTGAACCCATTTTAGCCTGTGCAATTCCACCAAGACAAAATAGGTCAGTCCCAACAGGGACCCGGATCCAGTGGACATTTGTTTTCCTCAGGGGAGAGTGCCATATCTGGCTTTGTACCTGGTAGTGCCCATGGAACCCCTGGCAGGCACAGCTTTTGTGTCCATGGCTGGAGACAATGAACTGCACACCCTGCCATGTACAGTCTGCAGCTGTCCAAAAAAAACCTGTATAGGGCAGCCACATGACAGAACTGTATGCATGCATACACACACACACACACACACACACACACACACACACACACACACACACACACACACACACACAATCACCAATACAACTAGGGCAACCCCATACCTACACACGCCACATCTGCACAGCCCAATGAATAAAGAAATCCCCTAACACACACACTCAGATGATGTCAACAAAATGGCTCAGCCTAGGTCTCTGGCAGACCCAAAACACACCCTGTGCATATGATGATACCTGTGCCACATCCCTGTCATCCATAACATTGATGCAGGGACAGGCTAATATGATTCTGATGCATAGGGTGAATGTAGTAAGGTGTACCAATGTAATGCTGTGTAACAAGTTTTCAGCAGGAAAGTTTAATGCTTACATATCAGGATGTGTAGCTGTCCAGCCATGATGCATTATAGCTGTTATTAACAATGACTGATTGTGGTCTGCATAATGTATGCAGTTTGTGTTGTAGGTGTCTATGTGTCAGTAGGATGTTGGTCTGCTGTTGTTTCCTACAATGGGTATGGCACTGTAGTGACATCATGACTGTGCCATATCCAGGATACAGCTGAACACAAGTAACAGGTCTGTATAACAGTTACTCGATGAGCCACATGGCTGATAGGTCTGACAATTGTATACAGATGAGTGCATGGTGGCTGATGTCAGCAGCCTTCTACAGTGGACAATGGTAAGTGTACTGGGTGGCACACACCACATGTTTGTGTATAATACACACAGACAGAGGCATTGGTGTTGATGCAATACCCAGTGAATACTGTACACATGTATGTACTTACTTCTGCAGTGAACCCATTTTAGCCTGTGCAATTCCACCAAGACAAAATAGGCAAAACATCTCATCACTAAATAATCAGTCACTAATTTAATGTCATTGATGATGGTACTGGCAGGGTATATGTCCCCTTCCCCAATGTAGTGCAATCCTGGAGTTGGTAAACATTGGTGTGCTGGTGTGGGTAGCACAGGCCTTAACTTTGGATTGACAACTACTTAAACTGTTAACATAAACTGTACAGTATTACAGCCAACTAAGCATGGGGACAGACACAACAATAACCCCAATGAGGGTGGCTGTGTCCACAACATCCACACCCAACTATATATACCAACTCCAGTATCACTGTACAGCTATGCAGTGGTGAAGATGACATTTACACATCTACTACTAGTTTTGATGGAATGAATTTCCACAAGATGATACCTTTGAAATGTTATCAATTGCCAGTCAGTTCTCAGAGAGATGACCTCCTGGGACATATATTTTCTGCAAACTGAAGTAGATCCATTCACATACACACACACACTTACTTAGCAACACTGAGAGTAGAACCCCTACCTAGGTACTTATTGCAACTAATGTGTTTGGCCTTAATTGCACACACCACACAGCTTTTAGAATGAGGTGTGTACTGAGTTTCTTGTTAAGTGAAGAACATCACCAGGCCTTGTACAATATGGCAATGGGGGATGTACTGGTTGTTAATGAACAATACATAGTGTGACATACTGTCATATACACTTTGTCAGACACATAGTCATAAACACATCTGAGAAACCTGGGTTTATCATGCTAACTACCTTGTCAGTGTGTCCATTCTGTTACAGATAATTTGCACACAGCACATGTATCATTGGGCTCGATAGTGTAATCAATTATCTGTATGGTTGATGTTGACAGTGGTCCTCATACAGTGGACCTTGGGACATGTACTGGGGGTACCATGGTGTAAAGATAGTATACCCAGCACCCACACCCCACATTGGATATTTTTCTCACTGAAACCCATGATAATACTCTGACATGCCCACAATCACACATTGACCAGGACTGCAATACAACTCCTCGTCTATCTCATCAGTGCTACTACAGGGATATGCATCTATTGCACATGCCACAGGGATAGTAGGGTGATGGTTTGTAATAACTCTCCTACTGTCAGCAACATCACTATTTCTTATATTGTATGTCAAGGTGTATTGTATTTGGAGAATGTGGCCTCAGAATACTGCATCCTACAAATATACACACTTGCATGCATACACACACTTGCCAGGACTCAGAGGTTAACCCATGCCTATCTACCCATTTGTACAACAATGTTGTGCTGGTAATGCAAGCTCCAGGTAGCCCATAGGGTGAAGAGTGTAACATGGTACTCTTAATGTCTATTACATCAGCAGCCATTTCTAACTATGGCAATGGGGGTATAGTGCGTGAAAAGGCCTCAAGACATTATCAACTACAAGTTTACAAACACACAGACACTGTTATTTTCAGTAAAGCTCACTGACACATTTGTCAGTACTGGGGTCCATAGGTGCAGGTGTTCCTAGGTGTGTACCAGGATATTGTCTATGGAGATATGAGAAGAGTAGGGGATGTGGGTACAGTGGTATCATGCAACCTGACAATTGTCAGCAGGTCATTTATCAACTGATGCCACGTGAGTGATCCTCAGGGTGAGAGTTAAATGCAACATTCAATCATTTGGTTGCCTCTTGCAGAGGGCCAGTGAGGTGTTACAACTGAAATGAATGCAACACATATTACATAACATGGCCAATGTCTGTATTGGAGAACTATACCCAAGCAAGTTCTGTTAACTTTGGTATTGTAGTTGAGGTATCCATGGCATGTGGTGCATACAGGGTGGGGTTTCCTAGCTATGGCATTCATAACACAGCTGGGCAGACATGTCAGTCAAGCATAGATTGCCTGTAAGCAGTCAAGATGGATAACTGACATCTGCACATCTGTACAGAGGGCGGAAAGACATCAGTTAGCCAACACATTATGCATTAGGATGAATGTTTGGACAGACAGATGTCTGACATTGATAGGTATGCCATTACTACATGACAGCAGCCCTCAATGACATGTCCTTTACACATAGTAGTCTACAGTTAATATCCACATATCAGATCAATATGCAGTAGCAAATACATAATAACACACAGCTCACTCACCAAGAATACAATAGCCAGTACTCAGAGTCCATCTTTGCATGCAGGGGTGTTTGGTTCCACTACTACAATCTGCAATCTACTCTTATTTGGGAAAGCACTGTTAACAGTAGTAACATAATGATATACTGCATGCCAGTGTGACTGCATATAGACTGGGATACTACCCATGTACGAAACACATTCAAATGGAAAATATTGTTGTACAAGCCATATATATTCAGGTAACCCAGACACTATACTCACACCCCTTGCTACTGTAATGACAGAACATACAAGCATGTCATGTACATGGAATTAAATACACTTATTAAAGATGCCATTACCCTATTTCATCAGACTGGAATGTGATCACAGGTTGCCTGGGCTGAGCAATGCTTAGCAGGTTTCAGCATTGCTTAAATGTAAATGCTATACAAATTTGTGCAGTGGTAAGCAAAGTTTAAACGGTGTAAGTGCCTTTTTGTTTAACCATACATTAGCAGCACTTACAGTTGGGCAAACCCACGCAAACTCGCTTAAAGCTGCTCAAAACTGCCTTAACCACTTTGTATCCAGTAATCCTTGTTCTGCCTAGTAACAAAATAAACAGCCTTGAACCCTGTACACTACAGTCACAGACGTTAACCACTAAGCCATCACAGCTGTGAAGAGGTTTGTTCTTTTTTCCAATATATCTGTCAGTACACATACTGAATAGTAGTGAACAACTGCTTTGACTTCTACAATTGTGTAGTACTAGTTAGTGAAAATAGTGTTGATTCAGTATGTTGTAATATATATAAACACATATCACATAAATATGGTGGGATACATCTGGGAAGGTATATACAACACTCATGTGAAGGATATGGCTATATATATATATATATATATATATATATATATATATATATATATATATATACGCACACACACACACACACACACACACACACACACACACACACACACACACACACATGTAGATATATGTATACATGTTGTTGTTTGTCTTTTCGGCTTTTCCCGGTTAGGGGTCGCCATATCAGAACTCCGGTCCGCTAATGATTGGCAGTAGATTTTTATGGTGCCGAGTTGCCAGCCCGACGCCCAACTTTCAGCAAAGGCACGCCCATTCACGCATGTCTTTTGGATGCCATTCGACCATGTATACATGTACATACACATATATATTTATATATGTATTTATATACATTTGTATATTGCTTTATATATATATATATATATATATATATATATATATATATATATATATATATATATATATATATATATATATATATATATATATATATATATATATATATATATATATACAGAGAGAGAGAGAGTCACTTTATATGCTCGAAATCCTGATATATCGAATTTTAGAATCTCGAGCCCATAATGTGGAAACCTAAAACACCGAACACTCAGAAGCGCGAAATTCCAAATCACGACTTCTATACAACACACACACCACACACATACAAATACACATACACACACCTTCCTCCCCACAAACAAACACACAATCCAATCCTAACTACAAGCTGAGTCACCCATACCCCCCTACTTAGATATACTAACTCCAAGGTCGCACTACATATACAAAGACACGAAACACCACCACACAAGCTACAACCCCCTCGCACACACACCATAGTAACAAAACACACTAACACATACTACAATCCCTACCCAAAACCCTTAAAACATAAACACTTAACTGATTCCATGAACACAGCGCAACACCAGAGCCGCTAATTCAACATCTCCGAAATGCAAGATTTTGGATATGATGCTTCTGAGTGTTCATTGTTTTAGGTTTTCCACTTTATGAGGTCAAGATTCTGAAATGCAACATTTCAGGATTTTGAGCATATAAAGTGAATCTATATGTATATATATATATATATATATATATATATATATATATATATATATATATATATATATATATATATATATATATATATATATATATATATGTATATGTATATATATATATATATATATATATATATATATATATATATATATATATATATATATATATATACATACATATATGTTTGTCTTTTCGGCTTTTCCAGGTTAGGGGTTTTGCCACAGTGGAACTCCGGTCCGCTAATGATTGGCAGTAGATTTTTATGGTGCCGAGTTGCCAGCCCAACACCCAACCTTCAGCAAAGGCACACCC
Organism: Protopterus annectens; assembly: GCF_019279795.1. NCBI lineage: Eukaryota > Metazoa > Chordata > Ceratodontiformes > Protopteridae > Protopterus > Protopterus annectens. The sequence continues at coordinate 784,504,649 of NC_056727.1, forward strand.
ATTCACACATGTTTTTCGGAGGCCACTCAACTGTGGAGAGGACATGCAGACTCCACACAGAAGGCACTCCAGCCAAGAATCGAACAGGAGAGCCTCTTGCTGTGAGGCAACGTTACCGCTGTACCACCATGGCTCATATATATATATTTATACCTGCATTACTTACATGACATCCCCTTGCACTAAGGGGTTGTGAGTATTGGTGTTGAGTTATGACTCCACTACATGTTATGGGCATATGTTATACATATATGTATATATATATATATATATATATATATATATATATATATATATATATACATATATGTATAACATATGTCCATAACATGCAGTGGAGTCATAACTCAACACCAATACTCACAACTCCTTAGTGCAAGGGGATGTCATTTAAATATTGCAGGTATAAATGTAGAATATTTCTACAGTAACAGGGGTTGTCTTAACAGAAATGTTGTGTGGGAAGTCACATTTGATACTTACATGTACGCCATCAGTTACTGGCAGACATTATAAAATCATCATAGTGAAGTACCATACAAATCACAGTAATGATCCTGTGGAAAACAGCAGAGATATGACCAATAAATGTGGACAGTCTGACACACTCTGGTCAGTCCAGAGGTATACACAGAACTGCTTAGTGCAAGACCTGTGGACAAAGCCTGACAAAGAGGATGTTTACAGCCATGTAAATGGGGATATCATGAAAATACTCGAATAGATAATTAATTTATTTGTTTTATTTCCAGTTTGATTACCGGGAAGAACACTGGGCCAAAATTACCCATTTTCAGTGGAGGCCCGGGGATAAAAGCTCCAAGATACATTATACATTTGAGAATACAAAGATACAAAAGTGTAAAACTTACATTATATAATACAGTTACAAATAAGTACGTTCAGTGACACTCATAGTCAGCAAAATGCATTGTTGGTGGTCTTATGGGTTATACAGTTTCATTTGAGCAAACAGTCTTATATATTTTGTGTGAAAACAGTTTACATAGAAGCATTTAAGTAAATGTGGCTGCACTTTACATGCACACTTTTAAAGTAGGAAGCTATTTACAATATCTACAAAGTTGAGTCATGTGATAAGTAGCTATAAGAGATGAAGAGAGCTTAGATACAGTCATTTGAAATTAGCTATGGGAGATTATAGAGAGCTTAGGAACCTGAGAGAGAACCCCCTGGGGACATATACTTGGAATGATTAGGTTGGGTGAAGACAGGTACATTTCCATTTTGTGGACAGGTATTTGAAAAGCTGGGTTTTGATGTTTTCTGAGTTTGGTATGGTTCTTAGAGAGGAAGGAAGAGAATTCAATTTTTTGTCTAATGAGACAGAGAGGAGAAGTTGGCCAGCTGGACTTTTGGGTTTGTGGATAGCAACTAGGTTTTGATGTTCAGATCACCGAGTTCTGTTGGGGGTATAAGGGGGAAGGATATTTGTTAGAGCTGGACATTTTGTTCGGTGAAATACAAGTCTGTGTGCAGTGGTGAGTTGGAGGAAGTCTAAGTAGTTTGAGAGTTCAAGCCAGTTTAGGGATTGTAGGGTAAGGCAATGATGGGTAGAAGTTTTGGATTTGGTGGCAAATTTAGAGATTTTATTGTAGCAGTTTTCTAGTATGAAGGTGATAGAGGAGGACAGGTTAGTTAAGAGAGGGGCTCCATATAATAAGGAAGGAAGTAGATAAGTAGTGGTCAGAGTATGCCTAGTAGAGTAGGAGAAAAAGTGATTGTTCCTGTACAACATACCTAGCTTTTGGTGGGTTTTCTTAATATTTTGTTGAATATGGATATCAAATTTGAGCTGTTCGTCAATAGCAATGCCAAGTAGTTTAGCGGAAGGATCAACTTCTATAGGTGAGTTAGTTTGACTAAGGACTTTGAAAGCATTTTTGTCATAGGAGTATGTCTTTGTGGGAGGGAGTAGTAAAATTTTTGATTTATTTGCATTGAGAGAGAGGTGGTTTTGGCAAATCCAGTTTTTGGTTGTTGAAAAAGCAGTTTGGGTTTTAGTCAGCAATTCAGAGAAGTTTGAGGCAGAGCAGACTAAGGTAGAATCATCTGCATATTGAATGATTTTGGTATCAGGAATAGCAGTGTGAAAGTTATTGATGAAGATGTCAAAAAGCATAGGCCCAAGGATGGATCCCTGTGGTACGCCATTTGGGGTAGGTAAGAAGGAAGAGGTGGAGTTCTTCCATTTAACTGCCTAAGATCTGTCTGATAGGTAACTGGAGAACCAGGATAAAGTGTTTGGTGACAGATGGAGGTTTGAGAGATGATAGAGAAGGTGTTTGTGGGAAACATTATTGGATGCTTTAGACAGATCAAGCAAGACAGTAGAAACCAAGAGTCCTGAATCTCAGGCATGATTGACAGTTTCAAGGAAAGAGAGTAGAGTGGTTATAATGCTATGGCCTGGGTAGAAGACATGTTGGGTAGGTGTAAGAAGATTGCTTTGGGTCAGGAAAGTCATAAATTGGAGATGGATGCACTTTTCTAGTATTTTGGAGATTGGTGAGAGCAGAGCAATAGGGCGAAAGTTTGAGATGCTGGTGTTTTTGCCTCCTTTAAGAAGAGGAAGAATATAAGCTGAACACCAGAGTTTGGGAACGTATGAGTCCTTTATGTTGTTATTGTATCTTTCGGCTTTTCCCAGTTAGGGGTTGCCACAGCAGAACTCCGGTCCGCTAATGATTGGCAGTAGATTTTTGCGTACCGAGTTGCCAGCCCTGACGCACAACCTTCAACGAAGGTACGCCCAATCACGCATGTCTCCACACAGAAGATGCTTTAGCTTAGAATCGAACAGGACGACATCTTACTGTGAGGCGACAATGCTACCGCAGCACCACCACCGCAGCTACATCTGTTAATTGTGATGCTGATTGGGAGAGCTATACCATCAGCAGCACATTTTAGGAAGGAGGAGGGAATATTGTCAGAAGCATTAGAGCAAGGTTTAAGTTGGGACAGAAGTCTTTTTATAAAGTTAGTAGAGACAGGTTTGAGCTCGAACATAAGGGGAGGGTTATTAGGGGAGTAAGACAGAGAAGAGTGAGGGGCAGGTGGGTTATTGGTGGGAAAAGTCTTGGTCAGGTCAGAAATAGTTTCCATGAAAAATGAATTAAATTCAGAGTCTAGTTCAAGGTCAGATTTGCTTGGTTCAGTACAGGGGTTACTCTTGGATCCTGGATTGAGGAATGAGTTTATTGATTTCCAGAATTGCTTGGGGTTTTTATTGTTATTGGACTGGAGCTTGATATAGTAGGATTTTTTGTCCTTGGTGATTAGTTGTTTTGCAAGGTTACGGAGATGTTTGTATTGGAGCAAGGTATTGGGCAGTTTATTGTTTTCGTAAAGTTTCCATAGCTTGTCCTTTTGGTGCATAATTTGTTTTGTATCTTTAGATCACCAAGGAACTGTATTACTTTTTATCATTTTGTATCTTTGAGGGGCTAGGGAGTTTAGAGTGTCGAGGAAGACAGAGTTGAAGTAGTTTATAGCATTGTCAAGAGGAAGGGTGTTTAGAATTTGCCAGTTAATTTGTTTGAGAATGTTTGAGAAAGTTGTGGGGTTGAAGCTACTGAGGCTGCAAATGTGAATTTATTGATACTGGTCTGGGGAAGAGCTAGTTGAGTGATGAATGAAAACTGGGAGGTGGTCACTAATGGAGTCAAGAATTGTGCCAGAGTTGGTTATTTTATTTGGATCAGAGACTAAGATCCAGTCTATACTGGATCCAGGGGGGTTTATTTTGTTAGGTCGGGTGATGGAGAGAAGTATTTGAGTGAATTTATAGAGGTTGATGGATAGGGAGGGAGAGGGGCTATTGACTTAATTCCAGTCAATATTTACATCTCCTAGAATGTAGGTACCATAGTTAATTTCAGTAGAAACCCATAGGAGAATATTTTTGAGGGTAGAAATATCATTACTGGGTGAGATATATAAGGCTATGATGCAGATATTCTTGTGTTTATTCAAAGTTTATGCATTCACACACTCCTGTCTGTCCTGACACATATTAACTGGAGGAGCAGAGGTTACAAGCCCACATTCTTCCCACTAGTTAGTGACATACATCTGTGCAGCATCCCTCTGCTTTGTCAGAAATACACAACTGTTATGGTGGCTCTGGCAACAGTACATCTGACAAATAGTTGGACATAACATCACACTAGGTAAATACACTGAGCTGCTATGCATGTGACAAAGCACTGTGCAAACTACAAGCAGACTGCCACAACACTGGCCTACATTTATTATGGGGGAATATACATGTACTTGTTAATATAGCAGGCACTACAGGCATGTAACAGCACATAGTAACAGATACCAGTGTGAAAGTGCATACCCACAACCAATCTGAACATAGCCACAGTCACATTATGGTAAGCCTAATTAATATTACAGTATATGGACTGTTTGAACAACACCATCCTCATATGTGCCACTCACACACTAACCCTACATATACTGGGCCAATATTCAGTGTAGTCTAATGCCTGACTATAGTATGGGACATGTGGCAGCCTGGCCCTACAAACATGTACACAGATAGGGTACCATACACTGGAACAGCATGCTACATCAGATAGAACAGGGCCAAGAACAATGACATCTACCACACTCTGTAACACAGGCCACGTTACATATTCACAATACACACTCTATCAACAATCATCATAAGTACACAGACCTCACTACTGTACACACTACAACAGAAAGTCCAGGTTTTGTCCTCAAATATAACGCCTACTATACATAACATGTCTAGCAGTCTGATATCTCACTGGCTTGTTATCAGGTATGATGTCAGTAAATAATGATGTACTGAACATATGCACCTCTTACTGCATGACATATGGACAAAGGTTGACAGACTTGGGCTTAGAGGCACAAACACAGGGTCAATAATGACATGTTGCTGTGATAAACTCATACATTTACCAGTATAATAGGGTTTATTGTGACATATGTCTTCTGTGGGATATGAAGTCAGTAACTCACATGCATGTCACCATGTACTGACTGCAATCATCAAAGTATGCTACTGCATTTCTAAAGATAGGAAATGTGTGAGTAACACAACACATGTAAGACTCCAAACTCTGGCCAGTCTGCAGATAGCCCTACAGGTGAGAGTTTCCTCACCCACATAACACTGTCATGCCAGATTTTAAATCATGTAGAACAGACATATCCACACAAACCCTGTTAAACCAACATTACTTCAAATGTAGAAGAGCAATACTTACATTCTTTCCCCATGTCTGGAACATTCCCCTCCTGTTTGCTGGCCTGTCTCCACAGTGTATGTTGTAAGAAGTATTTCTAACTACTCTCTGTGATGCTTTTTGTCAAACAACTACATGAAGTCCTGCTCACAGTGAAGGAAAAGGATGAACACCCACATCAAGTGCTTAGTTATAGGAGTGTGTTTCTATGCAATTGGCTATAGGAATGATACCACAACTGTTCCACATGCAATTAGCAAGTGGGGGACTGCAATTCATGCACAGGCCATCAGCTGATCATGAGCATCACTTACAAAATGCAAACTGCTGCCTAAAGCAAGTGTACTTTTCCACATCCACCAGAGAGGGAGTGAGAAAGACAGAGACAAAGTAAGAAAGGAAGGGAGTAGGAGAGTAAGAGCCAAGTGTGTTTGTGTAAGATCCATGGGTAGAGAGTGGTATCTGGGCATTATAATGGTTGCCTATATTGTGTACTAATCCATACTGTCACATGGTAATTGCACATGGCTGTACACATTTATGGCTGAGGATTGTCTACAAAAATCTCTACAGTGTTTGGAAAATGTTGGCCTTGTAATGTGGACAATGGGACATGTAGCTACACATTGTTATTACAGTATTATGCAGTTATTACACGTGCCACGGAGCTTACATGTTGGAGAGTTGTACAAAGGTATATTTGAAGGTGAGTGACATCAGCAACAGCGATAAAGGAGGGATAAGGGATGTGTAGTACATGTGACTGTCCACAAAAGTAGGTGTCAAGGAAGACACACACACACTCTTGCAGGGAATCCCACACATTATCACAGTTGGCAGAGTTAGGATTAGAGTTCCTACCTAACTAGTTTGCTACACTACAAGATTATGCAGTTATTACACATGCTACAGAGCTTACCTAATTGATATATGGCAAAAGGGTTATTTCAAGGTGAATGACATTGGCAGGCATGCTAAAGTAGAGCAATGGGAGGTGTAGTGAGTGTGAATGGCTTCAAAATTAATAAGCTCCACACACACACACACACACACACACACACACACACACACACACACACACACACACACACACACACACACACACACACACACACACACACACACTTGCCTGTTCTATGATGCATGGGTTCATTGCTTCACAGGTGTGTAGTAGGTGGTCCCTGGATTGGCCCCCACAGGTGGGTATTGTATTCAACATCCCCTCATCTGGGTTACTATTGTGGGTGGCCAGTGCTGTGCACTTCTTGCCATGTATGTGATCTATATTCCATAACATGGACAGTGTCTGGATTGTGCACATATCCCACATGCATGTTCTGTGATGTGTGGATGTGTACTTGAAGTTTTTGGAGCAAGTTGTGTGGACAGATTGTTATCATCTTATGTCACATTCCTGACCTCATTTGCTGAGACCTGGCTATGGAACTGAGGTTGTGCTTGCACCTTCACTGACAGCATGATACAGGTATTCAGTAAAGTTAGTGTCATCTGTCCATACAGGGCATGTGTATAATGCCTGGTATTCCCTTTGTGGGTTACATTTACACACTGTACAGTTGTTGCAGTCATCCAATGGGAAACATAGCAAATGGACCACTGTAAGCATTTATTTGCCTACTGTAAGGATGGAACTGGGTGTTGTGTCCTTTTACTTGCTGAATAACGTAAACTCAAGTCAGGGGATGTAACACATCACAGTACTTTTTGCTGTCATTGGCACTGTTGTGGTCAGCAGGCATGTAGTGCACTGCAACCACACCATGGTTACTATCTGTGAGGCAATATGCAGGGAACTACCATTATAGTGGTTGTTGCCTAGCCAAGTGTGTTTGTTTATGAGACGCGGGTGGAGAATGTTCTCTGAGTAATACAAGGGTTGTCTATATTGTTAATCAATCCATAATGTCACAAGTAGGGCTATGGATTGTCTACACCAGCCTCTCTGGTGTTTTGACATCTGTTGTCCTTGTAAGGTGGATATTGTGACATATACTAGGTCCTCAACATAATAATTGAGCAAAACCCACCCCACAATGCATCCTGTTATTACACAGTCACAGCAACCTCTACCCAGAATACTAATAACAGACACACACACACACACATACACGCACACACACACACGCACACACACACACACACACACACACACACACACACACACACACACACTTGCCAGTACTGAGATTCAAACCCCTACCTAACTATGTAATGCTACTACAGTGTACCAGATTTATTGCATGAGCCACAGAGCTTATGGGATGGAGGGTGTTCCAAGGTACTTCTAAGGTGAGGAACATCACCAGCCCTTGTAAATACTGGCATTGGGTGATGCAATGGGTGAGAGATCCCAAAAATAATTTCACCCTACACACAGATTTACATTTGCCAGGGGTGAGGTTCAAACCTCTATCTAACAATCTTCACAGTCCATTATGTTACGCATTTACCACATGCACCACTGACCTCACATGGTTAAGCATTGGTAAAAGGTACTTCTCAGGTGGATGATATCTGCAGGACTGCTAAAGTTATGGTCTCAGATATGTACTGGGTGTAAATGGGGCCAAAATGTTTAAGGTACACACAAACATTTGCCATAGATGAGATTCAAACCCATACCTGTGTAGTTACTACTACTACATTGATCCGCATTTATGATGCGTGTGACAGAGCTTATAGGGCTGAACCTTGTCCACAGGGGTATTTCAAAGTAACTGACATCAGCAGGCTTGCTAAAGTAGGACAATGGGAGGTGTAATGAGTGTGAATGGCCTAACACCCACACACAGTTTCACAGTTGCCATGTCTGGGATTAGAACTCCTACCTAACTGGTATGCTACACTATAGCATTACATAGTTACTGCACGCACCATGGAGCTTATAGGGTTTAACTTGTCCAAAGGAGTATTTCAAGGTGACTAACATCAGCAGGCTTGCTATTGCTAAAGTGGGCATTGGGAGGTGTAGTGACTGTGAATGGCCACAAAATCATTAATCCCTATACACACAAACATCCACATACACATAGCTTCACAGTTGTCATGTCTGGGATTAGAACTCCTACCTAACTAGTATGTCACCCGATAGCATTATGCAGTTATCGCACATGCCATGGAGCTTACAGGGCTGACATATTTCCAAAGAGGTATTTCAAGGTGACTGACATCAGCAGGCTTGCTAAAGTAGGGCAATGGGAGGTGTAGTGACTGTGAATGGCCTCTAAATCATTGATCCCTACACACAAACACTCACACCCACAGTTTCAGTGGTTGGGATTAGAACTCCTACCTAGCTAGTATGTTACACTACAGCATTACACAGTTACTGCACAGGCCACAGAGCTTATAGGGTTGAACTTTGTCCAAAGGGGTATTTCAAGGTGACCGACATCAGCAGGTTTGCTAAAGTAGGGCAACGGGAAGTGAAGTGTGTGTGAATGGGCTATAAACCATTCCTCTGGAAACACACACACAACACTCAGTTACACAAAACTTTACATTTGACAAAACTGGGTATAGAAATGCTAGATGACTACTGATTTGTACTGTCATGTTACACAGTTATCACAAGCACCACAGACACTATAGTGCTGAGGGCTACCAGAAGCAAATGTCTACAGTGATAGACATTGGCACATCATGTGATATTGGCCAGTTGTATGTGTGGTGGGTGGATCAGGCCTCATGATGGGAAGTGCTTTGTCATTGTCTGTATCTCTTTTCCCCACATCTCTGTCTGTGTATGTTTGACATATTATAGTGTGTTGGCCTTGGATATGTGTGGGCTTCATATCTCTAAATGTTGGAGCATGCCCAGTATGACCTTCTATATTTTCCTGTCAGTCATGGACTTCATTTCTCTAAGTGTGGGAACATGCCCAGTATGACCTTTTGTATTGAGTGTGAGAATGCATTCCAGGTAGGTTGTACTCCAGTGCAGGATTCTGTGTTCCACACCTACAGCTAGCAACTTGTTTCTGTAGGATATCTGTAGATAGGTTGAGAATACGGAGTCACAATGGGCAAATAATAGTGGGATACTGTAACTATTGTCTGTGCTGCTTGTGTTACATGGCTTTGGTGTTAGCAGAGCTATTCAGACATATGTACTGTTTTACACTGTTATGTTTTATGTCATCAACTACTGACAGATAATACTTATTTGGTCACGGTTATTTCCTGGGGAATACAATATGAATGAAGCTGTGTCCAGTATTCTGGTCTGCAGCCTACATATTCTTGCACACTCATGGCATTATGGAGGGGGAGCTGCAGACACTTGCTGATGGTTCTGTGTAAATATTGCAGCACCTTGGTACTATGGTGGCTGAGGATCCCCTGCTTGTACATCTATTGACATAACAGAATGGCCATATCATGCTGTGGCCATACCTCTCAGCTGTACAGATTCACCCAGGTTACCCAGAGACAGGGCTCATATATCTGGTCAGTTCCCCTTCACATTGTAGTTTACAAGCAGGTTTGTCACCACACATTACTGGGTTTGCAGGCAGGGGTAGTATGGGCACACATCAGAGTTTCAGACTGCACACACTCCATGGCGTCCATGCTTCACACCCCCTCTGTTATTCTATTCTCTTCCTAACATTATGCAAGCAATATCTGGGACATATCCCTATAGTTGTCCCTTCATCCCAGTGGTATTTAGGGGTTGGTCCACAGTTCATGCAGTAGGACATGGTGGGTATGCTACTGGGATTTGTCAACATGGCCTTGCATTTGTGGACTGTGTTATGTTGTTAGTTGGCACCTCATGAGATAACATACATTGGTAGTATGGGTGAGACACAGGTCTTTGACAGAGGACTGTAGGGCATTTGGTAGCAATGCAAGCCATCTGTAGCAGGCCAGTGCATTCTGTCACTCCTACAGTCCCAGGCTGCAAGCCACTGGATTCCCCTGGGGTGACAGGGTAAGTGTGCGAAGTGTTAATGGCAATAGTTCCTGTCCATATTAATCCATTGTTCTGGATGCTGGCAGGGTGCTGCTTACAGCTAGGGACACACCTGCATGGGACACCTTTTCAGCATGTTGCATTTTGTGGGCATTCCCATACAGAAGTGGGGGTCATGCTGTACTCATTCCCAACAGCAAGGATATGACCTATGATAAACCTGTGTCTTATGGTGGGGTGAGCTGAGTGCATGTGTGATATGGAAGCTTCTTGCAGCTGACTCACAGATATACCTGGGACATTCCCCTTATGCTGCCTTGTGTAGGGACATCAGCAGTCTTTCATTGCTTCATAAATGTGCCTTTTGTGGTCTGCCAGTGTTTGGCCAGACTACATCAGTATTCCATACTACACAGACAACTAATGTGCTGCTAACCTGTATGTACAATTCAAAAAGTGTGTGCAGTTGACAGTTAAATGTTATGTACTCTGTCTAGGGTACTTCCACCTGTGTACTGTCTGTATATCTGGGCCCACATTCATGGCATGTCCATCTTTCAGATGGTGACAGATATTACATCCGAACAATGAGTATGGATAACTGCTAGATTGGGTCTTGCTGGGATGCATTGTGTTTGGCACTGCAGTTGTCAAAACATGGCCCTACAATCAACAGTACTGGCCATAGGCCACCGGGACACAACCCTCCATGCCTACATGCTGACCACTTCCACACAATATACAACACACAACAACCTAAGTCACAGAGCCCTGCATATTATACACATACAACAATCTATCCTGCATTTTGGGCCATCTCAGATAATCTGTGCTCCATTGTTATTAAACCCACATGTACATGTTACTGCATTTCTACATAGGATTGTGGGGGGGGGCACACCTGACAACTGTAAACATTTGCTATGACTGTACTGGTATCTCAGATACTCTGTTGGCTTCCATTTCATTTTGTATTCTGACCTATCATGCACACTAGATGCATATGAGTAGAGTACAGATCTTAGGTTTTATTGACCTACATTTCAGATTTAGACTTCTTACCCACTAACATCCAACTGCCTGACCTGTTGTAGTCTATCTGTGTAGGACTGGAGGGGGCTGTTCACCATTGCCATCAATTGGAGACCTTAGCATAGCCTTTCTTTGTGGTCATCTACACCTCACTGCTGGCTGAGGCTGTTGTTGGGTATGTGAGCCTCACTGACATGCATGTGTGTGTCCTATGGACAGACATTTGTGCCAGTTCCCTTGCATGCTCACATCCATACCATAGATACAACTAGCAGAACATACTACTCCATTCAGCAATTGATAGGAAGAGTGACTTCCCTTGGGGCTGTGCCAGTATTGAGGATGTTGCTGGAGTGCTGACTATGTCAGATGCACATAGTACACTCCCTATACATGGTAAAGCACAGGTAGTATTATGTTTGGCATCCCTTTACTGTATGTGTGATTCAGATAGAGGTGTCATTCCATGGGTTCCTACTGTGTCAGTGTATGTGCTATGCCATGCCTCTTTACCAAAGCCTGGGGATACTGGGCATGCCTCCTTCTGCCTACAGGGGCAGGCTCAGGTTGTTCCTCCTCCAAGTCACTCTGTGCCTGTGCTGGCCTTAGCAATGGTGGGGGCTGTGTGGCCCTGCCCCATGCTGTTCCTGCTGCAGCTGTTTCCACAAGATCATATTGTGTAGCATGACACATACAATGAAAAATTGTGTACATATAGCTGGAGACTGTTGCAAGGCTCCACTGGATATGTCCAGGCACCGGAACCGTGACTTGACCATCCCAAACACATGCTCTATTATGACTCTGGTTTGTGTGTGTGCCTCATTATGGAGTTCTTGTTCAGGTGTGTGTGCATTTTTGATGGATGTCATCAGCCACAGCTCCAGTGCATAGCCAGCATCCCCCACTAGTTGGCCATATGGGATGTCCCCACTGCCAAATGACTGGTACAGCTGTGTCATATGCCAGATGTGGGAGCTGTGATAGCTTCCAGTGCTGCCAGCACACACATTCATTATAATGCCCTGGGCATTGCACATGACCTGGCAGTTGATGGAGGATAAGCCCTTACAGTTTATGCAGACCCTATACCGCTCACCAGGTGGTGCTTTGATGTACATGTGCATGCAATCTATAGCACTAACTACCTCAGGGTATTCTGCTATTTGGTGGAAGAGACACATATTGATGGCCAATGCCTCACGGGTGTTGTGGAAATAGATGTGCTCACCGTCATGTGCTGACATGGCATCCAGGAACTGGTGGAGTACTCTGGATGTTGATGCCCATGAGATCCCCATGATATTGCCAGTTGGCCTTTGGAAGGTACCTGTGGCTAGTGTTCTTAAGCCTACAGATAACTTTGTATCCACTGTGATGGGTTCCCCTCTGTTGGTTCTGTGTGTGAGGCGAGGCCGTCACAGCTCAACAATTTGCTGTAGGAGGTGCCTGTCCACTCTATAGTGCGCCACTATCTCCAGCTCATGTAGCCCCTGGTAGGTTACCCTGGGTCAGTACACTCTTCTCCTTCTCCTTACTGTGAGTTGGTCAGCAGCATTCTCATCCTCACCACCCTCAGCTTCTTCCACATATTGATGTATGAGAGCAACATCAGCCCCTATCATTTTGTTAGTTTTGTCTGGTAAAATTTTCCATTTTGTGTACACCGGTGGTGTAGAGTTTGTGGGGAAAAACCAAAGTGAAAGGTGTTTGCATACTTTATAGTTGTGTGCTGGGCTGGGCTGCTGCCTGTGTAATTGGCTGATTCTGATACATTTTACCTGCCAGCTATGCTAGTTCTCCTTCATTGCCTTCCTACTGCTGTTTTCTTTTCCCATTGCCTTCCTGTTTAAGACCCAGAGTGCATTGCCCATACCCAGTGCTCAGATGTGAACAGAGCAATTTCCTGTTTTTTTTTTTGTTTTGTTTTTTTGTTTAAAACCCGGTGCACGGCATGCACACTTATTTAGGCACTGTAAACACTGCTAGGCATCCTCAGACACACCTTCTTCCTTAGCTGTGCTTAGCTAAGTGCAAACACTGGCCACAGAGCTCTACTCAGCTTACAGCAAGCATGGCACACACCCTTATGAGGTCATCTAGCTCTTAGACTTACACCATGGTCTTGCTGCACCTACACAGTTGGGTGCAAGCTAGCAGTGAGGCACAATCTGTGATTTAGTATCATTCCCCTCATTTGCATAGAGCTGACTGCTAATGCATGGTTGCAAAACTGATACTCATCCTTCCCCCTTAGCAGCCACTATTACATGGTCTTATTGTTTTATAGATGCCATTGACTATAATGGCAAAATGCATAATCATCTTAGGTTCATAGGTTCATAGGTTCATACTAGGCTATCTGCCCTAGGGCATTTATAAGCCTAGCCAGAGTGTGTTTGGCTTTCGCCACCCATTTTAAATTAATTTTGCTATGCCCTTTTTCGAGGTTAGTATACTGTGCCTCTGTCTAACAGTGACACAGAAGTGATACCCGGGGTAAACCTACGATCCCCCATCCACTCATCAAGATTCCTCTTGAAGACAGTCAATGAGGGACTCTGCCTAACCTGGACTGGGATTTTATTCCAGAGTGAAGGGAGCCTCTGGGTTATGAATCTGTCCCTCCAGCATGTCCTATTTATTTCAGTGCTGAGGTTCAAGTCTCTCGAGCGCATAGCTCGATGGGATTTGGATTTTCTGTGGTGCAGCATGTCCATTAATTCCGGATTGGACATGGCTTTATACTTCAGGCAAAGATCGCCTCTGAGCAGGCGGTATGCCACTGAGTAGAGCTGGAGTTTCTTTAACTGAGCAGCATATGGCATCTGTTTGAGCCCTTTGATCCTCTTGGTGAGGTACTTTTGGGGTCTTTCCAGTTGCTGCAGGTGTCTGGTAAGGTACATCCCAAAAAGGGCATTGTACTCAATTATGGGCCTGATGAGGGATGAGTAAAGAGGCACAATGACCTCCCCTGATCTAGATGTGAATCCCTTCATGATTAGGTGGGCTATATAAAATGTTTTTCTAACCACTTTGGCCATGTGGTTGTCAAATGAGAGATTGCTATCAACTTGGGTCCCCAGGTACCTAATTACTTCTTTCATACTTAATGGATTACCACCTATGTGGTAATTTGTGGGCACTTTGTTTTTGCCAAAGGGGATGACTATACACTTTTTGTCATTTAGCTTGAGGCCGTGGCTCTAGCACCAGTTATCTGTTTCTATGAGGCCCTTTTGGAGGATGCTTGTGTCGGCTGGAGAGTCGATTATGGCGCCCAGTTTGCAGTGATCTGCAAACTTGGTCAGCCACAGTCCTTCCGTGTTGGCCTGTACCTCCAAGAAATATATACAGAACAAGACAGGTCCCAGGACTGAGCCTTCTGGGATGCCACTTGTAACTGGTTTGGAGTCTGACATGGCTCCAGCAATTCTAACCATGTGGGTTCTGTCCTTGAGCCAGTTTGCAACCCATCTAGTGACATATGGGTTTATATTTAAGCTGGTGAGCTTATCTATAATGCCTGAGTGGGGTATTGTATCAAAGGCTTTTGCGAGGTCCAGGTAGGCTGTGTGGACCACCTTCCCCTCGTCAATGGCCGTGGTGACTGTTTCAAAGAAATCGACCAGGTTGAAGAGGCAGGATCTGCCCTTAACAAAGCCAAACTGGGTAGGATCCAGTGCCTGTAGGACCCCAATATCTTTATTTATGAGGTCCATGATGATCCTTTCCATAGCTTTGCAGACCAAGCTAGTCAGGCTTATGGGGCGATAGTTTTCAGGATCCGTTGAGGCACCACCTTTGTGGAGAGGGACCACTGTTGCTGTACGCCACTCTTTGGGTACATATCCTGTGGTAAGGCTGAGATTGAACAGTAGTTTTATGTTTGGGTTTAGCTCTTCTTGGAGTTCATGTAGGATGCAGCCCGGGACACCGTCTGGTCCCATTGATGCTGAGATGTCAGGGGGGCAGCACTCCGCTGGGATAGATATTTGCCCTTTTGGTGGGGAGGGGGGGAGAAGTTTGCGCTGAACCTGTCAGCTAGGATGTTGGCAATGTCTGTGGGTTCGGTGTATTTTTTGTCATTTTGGACTAATTCTGAGCATATCTGGGAATTCCCACCCAGGTTCCTAACATAACTAAAGAAAGCCTTGAGATTATCCTTAGTGTCCTGCGCAATTTTTCTCTCTAAGCTGACCTTAGACGATTTTATGAGTGCCCGTAGTTTTTTGTTAACACTGATCAGAAATGCCTTCCCTTTTTGGGATTTTGCTCTATCATGTAGTAGCTTCCTCCTTCTATTGTATAGTTTGTTTATGGCTGGGGTCCACCAGACAGGATGTCTGCCTTTGGAGGATTGGGTCTTGGTTTTATTTGGGATTGCATGATCCATGCATTCCTGAAGGTGTTCATAGAATGCGTTTATAAAGGATTCTGCGGTCTGGGCCGTATTTTCCACAGGCCCGGGGGCTTTGAAGGATTCCACCTCAGTTTTGAGGAGTGTGAAATTTGCTTTTTAGAAGTTTTTCACTGTGGTTTTCTGGGCAGAGGGTGGGGTCAGGATGTGAATATCCAGTGAGATTAGTTTATGGTCTGATCTTACCAGTGAGGGATACACTTCTGGTCTGGAGCATAGAGTCCCCATGTTGGTGATGATCAGGTTCAGTATGTTTTTCCCTCTTGTGGGAGTGGTAACAAGCTGTTCCATAGCATTTGAGTTTATAAATTCTAGGAACCTTTGAGCTAGGGTGTTGGAGCTAGAGTAATGCTCCCAGTCTATGTTTGGGTAGTTGAAGTTGCCCAATATAATGGTGTTTGGAGAGACCTTCATATTTTCCAGTGTTATCAGGAAGGCCGAGTGGGGTTCCTGGGTTTGGGAGGGTGGTCTGTAGCAGGCTATAAACTGGAAGGTAGTTTTACCCACTGTTAGTTGCACATGGATAGTCTCTGATGCTTTGTGCTGTGCCACCAACCTGGAGGTGTGGGTATCTTTGACGAATATTGATACTCCCCCTCCTTCTGTTGTTCGGTCCAAGTTTTGGGGCCGAAAAGCATGGTATGAGGTATAACCTGGTAGTGCTGGGGTGCTCTCGGGAGCCTTGAACCAGGTTTCTGTTACTGCACAGATATCGATGTTCTCCATGCTAAGGAGAGTTTTGAGTGCATGCATCTTGAGGTTTAGACTTCTTGTGTTGAGTAGCATTACTCTTAGTTTCTTATCCCTTTTGATACCTATGGAGGTGGGTTTGTCTTTTGAGCCTTGCCTAAAAAAGGCACTATGGGGGTAGCAAGAGCCTTTGCCAATATCCGAAAGCCCAGGGGTGACAGGTGCAAGCCGTCCCTAGCGAAGCATCGTGGCTTGTTGAGCATGTCATCCCAGGCTGACAGGCATTGGATCCCCTTTGAATGACATCAATACTTAAGCCAATTGTTGAAATTAATCATCTTGTCTTCATATTGTGGCATCATTCTTGGTGAGAGTAAGATGCTACTCAAGGTCAGGGTCATACCGGCCTGGGCTACATGCTCAGAGAGCTCCTCTATGTCTCTTTTCATGTAGTCCAGGGAGGTACGTCTCAGGTCATTCACACCAGCATGGACAATGACGGAGTCATATTTGTACTTGCCTTGGAGTGACCTGAGTGCTTGTGTTATGTGGCAGATCCTAGCGCCCGACAGGCAGCTCACCATGACCTTCTCCTTGTTCATCCTGGTTGGTGGGACGTCAGTGTGCCTGACGATAGAGTCACCTATTACAAGTGTATCAGGTGTGTTGTTTAGCCTTAAGGGCTGTGACTGTTCGGCAAACTGGCTTTGTGAGCAATGTGTTGCACATGTTTTGTTTTGGGGTAGCGGTTGCTTGGGTGTCTGCCTTGGCGGTCTCTGCTGCTTAGGCAGATTTTTATTTAGAGCCTCCGAGTATGTTTTTGTGTGTTTATGTGTTTGGTTTGCTGTCGTGGTAGGTCTATGTGAGACTGGAATTGTAGTGAGTGTGGTTTCCTTCTCCTCCTGACTGGTTATGCCAGTACTGAGTTGCGAGAGCTTAGCCTCCAGTTTGGCTATATGGTTGCATCTCTCACATGTGTTGGAATTTGTTGTCAGTCTTAAAATTGACTTCTCATTTTTTTTTATTTTCGGCACAATCCCATTTGCGCACCACTGCGCTATGCTTTAACATCCGAAATTGGCCAAAAAAAGTTATTTTTTATAATTTTGCAACTATTTTCCATGTCAATGGCCATATATTTGGCCAGTGGCATGCCTACTACATTGAATACATGCTTTCTTTTGAGCTGTCATGGCTCAGTTTTGTAATTTGCAGAAATGCATTCGGTTAGTAGCCGAATACATTTCTGCAGGTTACACTATTCCTGCCCGGATGCCTGCCTGCTTCCTGGACTGCTAATTTACCTCATTTGCATGGTTTTCACCAACAAATGGGGTAATTATCATACAGGAGCTGTGTCTGTCCAGGAACAGTGCAGGAGCACTCATGCACGTCCCGGGAGCTCATTCCTGGATTGCACATCGGCCACATTGCCTTCAGAAGCTCTTGCACTATTCCTGCACACTGTGCAGAGCTTGCTGAATCCTGGGGAAAATATATGAACCAATTATGACAAAACTGCACAGTTTAGGACATTTCAACTACAAAATGCCACTCAAAAATTTGTCATTACAATCCACCAATATCAGTCAATATGCACAATCTGAATAATTCCACATTATAGAGATCTGTAGCCAATGCAGAGGTTGCTGCTAGGGAACAACTTTATATGTTAGTGTTCCATGTACAAATTCAGTGCCTGCTGCCCTTGAAGACTAAATTCCCTATTTTACATTAAAAAATGGTAAGCTAGTTATATTGCAATAGAGAATGGGTAGAAAACTGATAACAGGTTCATAGTTACTAGGCATCTCATTCAAAGGAGGACATACTCAGGACTGGAGCACTCCAACCCCCTTTAAGTACAACACGGTATCAGTAACCCATCTACATGGTGAGAGTGTAGTCTCCATAGGCTTCTGCATCAAAAGCAGGTATGCTACCTGCTGTTCTACTAACAATACTTTTTAAGCCTATAGCACAATAGTCATACCATTTGCTAAACAAAACAGTTGCACACGGTAAACAGACAGCATGAGCAGCAGTAAACTTCTCTTTCTTTGAAGCTCACAATTCCTTAAAAAATGCACCTGAAAATCAATTAATTGAAAATGCACTTGAAAACTTAATTTTTAGCAGCTTGATAGTTAGGGTAGAGGACTCAGGCTCTTTTTTCCTGTAAATAAGGTACAGGGTTTGAGCCTGAGCAAATTACTGCTACTACCTGCTATCCCTAACTAGGGTATTTTACACACTTACTGCTACCACCTGCTATCCCTAATTAGTGTATTTTAAACACACACACACACACACACACACACACACACACACACACACACACACACACACACACACACACACACACACACTCACCTCTTATTTGTCCATTTGTGGTCTGCAGCACAGGCATGTCTTCTTGTATTCAAATTCTGCCCATGCGGAAAGGAAGACTTAAACAGCACAACAGGTTTATGCAGCCAAATGCAAATGGCATTCTTAAAGAAGAATGCCCTTAAAAATGTAATTTTTTTTTTTTAATTAAAAAAATGAATCCCCCAGCCAGTAGGCCCTTGGCGATTGCCTTGGTTGCCTAGTGTTGGATCCAGCTCTGATGGCTCTCTAGTATGCAACAAAGTCCATAAGGCTTACAATTCTTGTTTGGATGTGTTTGCATACATATTTTATACCACAAGAAGACTACAAAGAATTTTTCATTCAGTAGATAGTAAATGCTGGAGGTATTATGGGAAAGATAGAGAGGGGCAACCGAGAACATGTTTTTTGGAAGTATAATAGAGTCTGCCAGATTTTAAAACTTTCCTACTGAGTACTCTGTCAGAAATATTGTGAAACAAATGACTGTAACTAATGAACTGATTTTTTTTGAGCACACACACACACACACACACACACACACACACACACACACACACACACACACACACACACACACACACACACACACACACACACACACACACACACACACACACACACACACACACACACACAGGATCTGAATTGTATAGACGTAGTAAGGCATTATTAAGTTTAAAGCTATTGACCACCAAAAAAGCAATTACTAGAAAATGGAAGTCAGAATATAAACCAACTACAACTGAAGTACTGAATATTATTAAAGAGATAAACAAACTGGATGGGTGATCTTCAGAAAAAGGAAGGAGCAAATTATATAGAAATAAATGGATTTGAGGGAAACAATATGTGCAGAATAATGTTCAGGAGGAGGAATGAAGTTCAAGAGGAAGGCAGTAACTGAGTAATTTGCATAATGGACTGATGACAGCTGTTATAAAGAAAGAAAACATTTGTAAAGCATCATGTATGTAAATGAAAAAATGTTAATATGATCTGATTTAATTTTTATTAATGTATGTGTGCCTATGTCTCAAGTGGTCATTTAATAAAGGTGTTAAATAGTTTTGCTACTGAGCTACATGCAGTGTATACAACATAGACCTGCACTTGGCTAACTGCCTTTGTGGGCCATTTAAAGCCTAGCCAATTATCCCATGTGACAATCAAACCCTGAACATCATGTTCAAAAGATAAACACCTTAACCATTACACAACCCTCCTTAAAGTTTATATACCCAGGACTAGAAACCAAGACTATATACACTGTAGTCCAGTGCTCTACACAAGTCTCCACAAGATTTGTTGAAGCATGTGAATTGAAAGTAGTAAAATATGCACTGTACGAATGTTTTGAACTCTGCTCTGAATATGTGCTCAGGAATGTGTCTCACATTGAGCTTAACTTAAGCCTAGCAACTGCTGTAACTTTGCATCCCCTCTCAATACAGCTTTCCCAACACACTTAGAAGTACTGAGCAACATACATGTTAGTGCCAGTAGGTTGAACAGCAGTTAGTAGCAGCTGTACTGCAAGTGAATTGTCTTGGAAAAGCAGCATTTACCTTGTGCAAGCAGATGCAGTTTTCCTGAAGGACTCTTCTAAAATTCACCTGTGGCAGATTCTGAACTCTATGCTCTGTACTTTTCTTCCATAATGTGATGAGGATCTCTGCTCGTCATCGTACATATTATGCAGATTAACCTGCCTGGGTCAATGATTACCCTAATTAGGTCTCAATTCATTATTGTTTCTGAATCACTCAGTTTGTATAATGAGAAGACCTGCTAAGCATCAAGTTCAGTTGTACTTCATGCTGTACATATGCATAGGTCCCTGTGGTTAGCACTGGGCATGCATGGTCCACTACATGCCTGCAAGGAGAGATTTGTAATTCCTAATATAATCACCTTTCAGTGGGGTCACTGCAGTTCCTGTTTTCTTACCATCATATAAAGGGATATGGGATTTCCACATTTCACACCTTAAAGTGCCATTGTGAGTCACAATAATATAGCACCTATATTATTTGAACCAGCCATTATACCTGCAAATGAGGTGCACAGCAATTCCATTCAGTATACAGCATATAGTATGTGTTAGAACTTATATGGGCATCAGATTTCTGCCATTTTTCACTGAGATTCTTCAAGGTGCGATATCATGCCTGGAGAAGGAGAGAGTGCTGCTCCTTTTAGAGTGCAAAGGTGGTGTGAGGAGGGGTCCATAATATTTCTGGATCACCTCCATAAGGATTACAGACAGAAGGGTATGCAGGAGTTCTGTAAAGAGCCTCAGTATAAGACTTAAGCCTGAAGTAATTTCACCCACTACTGGCATTGCACACACATAGGAACAGTGCCTTCACCATTACAGTGACATGAGATGCCACAATGCTGACTCCTAAGCTGTTGGGAGGATAAAGTTAAACAGCAGTCATCACCTCCACACTGTAAGTACAATTAATCTTAAGTATACATATGTCTACTACTGTGCCATCCACAAATTTCACATATTGCTCTTTTTTGTCAACATAGCCTCTAAAGAAATTGCAGTGAATAGGCAGCTACATAGGAAAAGTACAGCATGCCTTAGGGTGAGTATACTTGATTCAGACTGTACAGCTTTTAGTAGTAACAGTAAAAGACATACATGCCCAAACAGTATACCTTTCAGATATCATGCCAGTTCTGTGCCAACTACCATAGGTCAAAGCTAGCATTATCACCAAAGAATGTTATTACTGTGTTTGTGCATGCATGCTGTCTATACTTGCATCAGGCTGTAACTTAAATTCTCTCCCTCCACCCCATTGTGTTATGAAATATTTCAGTTTAGTTTTATGTCTCATCATACTAAGTATAGCATTAGGGTTCCTATCAGAACAACGAAAAATTTAAATCCCGAACGCTCGGAAGAGCCAAACTGCAGGTAATTGAAATCGATATTGTGATATCACAATACAGTGAAGATCGGAACATTTGCCCTTTCTTCACTGTACTGTGATCTCGGAGTTGGAATATATTTTTAAGGAGGGTATATTTTTAAGGGGAGTACAGCACCCCACAATAGTGATTTTGATTACCTGCATTTTCGCTCATCCGAGTGTTTGACATTTTGAGTTTTCGTTGTTTTAATATAGACCCTAGCATTACTTAGGGAAAATATGTATGATCAAACATTTTGGGTGTGTGGTTATTTTTGTCAATGTAATTGTTTCCTTTGCTTATATCCTCTGAGTGAGTGCCTAATCGCCATTGATTCTTTGTATGTGTACATTTGTCTCATACATTATTAACATGTCTTGGACTAGTGGGACCTTTTGGTTTGTCCAAGTAGCACATTCGGCTAATCCAGTATGCAGGTGATGAAAACTGTTGGTTCAAGTCCCCCTCTCAGTTGCGTATGCTACCAGCCTTGATGAACTGAGAATTCTTTCTAGGTTGTCCACGTATATTATGTTTAAGTGAATTATAGTCAACTCTATATGTATATATATATATATATATATATATATATATATATATATATATATATATATATATACATATATCGATATACAGATAAATATATTGATATATATCTATGGGTCTATATCACTTCATTGAAACGGCTGAAGTTCAAACACCATATGTTCGAACTTCTAACCTCGAAGTGCAAAACCATCGAAGGCTTAGAACAGCATTTTTTTTTCCCCAGGGAAAAAAAATCGCTGTTCCAAGAAACACACACACAACTCAAGCACACCAAAAAAACAGCAATCCACACACATACACTTAAAATCCTACATCTAATCCTACATTAAACTGTACATACACTACTATCTATCCACTTACCTTAACCTAAACCCTAACCCCAAGGTCTTTCACCATCACACACTCACCCGAGCCACGCCCTAACCCTAACTCACCTATCCCGCCCTAACCCTAAAGTCTGTCACTATCGCACACCCACCTCACCTGCGCCCTAACCCTACCTCACCTAACCCGCACCCTAACTCTAACGTCCACACAATCGCACGCTTACCTGAACCCAACCTGTAACTTTCCACCACAGTGCTGAAAATCGCGAAGCCACAGAAATGGCCCACTGAATTCTTCCCCTGGTAAAGAATTCATTGTTCTGCGGCTTCGCGATAATCAGTTTTTGAACTTCACAGTTCGAACATATGGTGTTCGAACTTCAGCCGTTTTGATGAAGTCATGTAGACCCTACCTATATATATATATATATATATATGTATATCTAATTTTCTATCTATCTATCTATCTATCTATCTATCTATCTATCTATCTATCTATCTATCTATCTCTCTGTCTATCTACCTACTTATATATATATATATATATATATATATATATATATATATATATATATAGACAGATAGATAGATATGGTTTACTATCAAAATGGCAAAAAGAAAAACAATTTTCCACATTTTGATCAATTTCTTTTTCTGAATTTGGTGATACTGAATTACCAAAATGTTGGAAATGGTAATTACGGAATCGGCATTTGAACACTGGAAATTACAGTGTCGAAGGTCCATGTTACCAGTAAAATTTTTGCAGGAGGGCTTGCCCCCCCCTGCATTCCCCACACTCCTTGCATATTAGATAAACCAACTCCGAGACTGCACTACAGTGTGGAAAAGGAAACATTTCCCAATCCACACTTTACCGCGATCTCAGCTCAACACATCGGCTGCATATTGGCGAATGTGTACTCACTTTCGATAATATCCAGCTGCATATTTTCAGTTCAACATTATAGATGTTGATAGAACACACATTTGACCAACCTGTTTTAGTTGAAATGCATTTCCACATTTTTATGGTAAACATATACATATCTATATCTATCTGTATATAAAAGAATGTGTCAGGGATCATTATTACTGTTTTAAAAGAAAGTTTGAATATAGTGCCATAGCAAAACACATGCTATAGCATGGCAGTGAACACTGTTTTATGTTCTTGGTAATAGGTTGGACGAAGGGATTAGGAAGGGAGATATTGTGAATAAGACTGAACAGAAAGAGTTGAGATGGATTATGCCCCTTGCTGCAGACAAGGCACGAGGATTAAATGATCATGTTTCGTTAAAACCCACACTTAAAGCTAGGAAACTTAGGAAACATAACTGAAATAGAAAAACTTATGTTTCTTATATTGTATGCATTTCATATTGTTGTATTATAGTCATGCTGATTTGCTAATACTTCAGGTTTTTATAGGGTTTTTATGGCACTATCATTTTAAAAATGTTTTAAACATAATTTATTACCATGATAACATGATATTGTTTCGAATTTATGATAGGCTGTTTCATAACAGCCTTAGTATCTGAAATGTTTTTATATGGCTTTGTGAGCCAAATGTTTTTAAATGGTCTGAGGAAGCGACCTGGAAAGGTCGTGAAAGCGGTTACCAACTTTATGCTGTAATAAAACTTTTATCAGTTATCACTTTGTTCAACTATTTATTTTTGCCGTGGATTAGTGCAAGGAATATATCGCTGCTGTTTTTACTTATTTGTTTCCTGTGCGCTATTTGTCAACTGGGTTAACTCATTGTTGGATATGTATATATATATATATATATATATATATATATATATATATATATATATAAGGTTTCTATCATATGATAGGGATCCATATATATATATATATATATATATATATATATATATATATATGTATATGTTTACAATCAAAATATGGAATGTCACTTATGTGTAACTGGGGTGATCAAATGAATGTATCCACAGTTTCTGCAATGCCAAACTGAAAGTGTTGAAATTAACTGCAGCAAATGTGAGTGTTCATTTGTTGATATGAGGTTGACATTCTGAATTGCGATCACGGTACAGTGTGGATCGGGAAAAAAAAATTCATCTGCTTTTACTGTACTTGTGCTTCTTCCTACTTTATTTTGCTTTTGCGTCATCTTAAAAGTACTCAAATGTATTTATTACTGCTTGGTGTAACTCATTCTAAGCCTTTTAGTTTCAACACTTGGGCTTCAGACCAGTTGTTTTACATTGGGAGGGTTTGTGGTCTGCACTGTAGTGGCAGAACAGGTAGCTTACATCCTTCTAAGTTGGGAACTGCTGATTGAGGAGTCAGTGTCTGTTATTCTAAAAGTGTATTAATTCTGGTTTAAGCACTTGGGCTTTCAGGCCAGTTATTTTACATTAAGAGGGTTTTGTTGTCTGCAGTCTTGTGGGAGGAGAGGCTGGACTCTGCCCTTCTGAGCTGGGAATTTCTGGTTAAAGGCTTATAGTGCATGCATATCTGAACTGCTTCTTACTGAAATTTGTACACCTTGTTTGCTGTAGCATAAACTAGATCCAGGCCTGCTGAATCTAGCTTTGTTTGTATAACTTGAGCACTAATCCAGGCATTCTTTAAAGTATTCAATTGTATTTATTACTGCTTGGTAGTAACTTGATTAAAGTGTAGCTATCATTCTAAGTCTTTTGGATTAAGCATTTGGACTTCAGACCAGTTGTTTTACATTAGGAAGGTTTGTGGCATGCACTGTGGTGGCAGGACAGGTAGCTTTCATCCTTCTAAGTTGGGAACTGCTGATTGAGAGCTCAGTGTCTGTTATTCCTAAAGTGTATTAGTTCTGGTTTATGCACTTGGGCTTCAGGCCAGTTATTTTACATTAAGAAGGTTCGTGGTCTGCACTCTTGTGGGAGGAGAGGCTGGACTCTGCCCTTCTGAGCTGGGAATTTCTGGTTAAAGGTCTATAGTGCCTGCATATTTGAACTGTTTCTTACTGAAATTGGTACACCTTGTTTGCTGTATCATAGACTAGATCCAGGTATGCTGAATCTAGCTTTGTTTGTATGCTTGTTGTTTGTTTGCTTGTTATTTCCCTGGAATGCTAATTCCACCTAAAACGCGGCTTCTCAGCACTTCTGTGGATCCCTAGTGATATCTACATTGCTTACTGTACTTATTTCCTTGTTTCACTTGAAAGAAAGTTACTGTTTGTCGTTTTTGCATTTAAGTTACCTGTAACACATTGCACTTAAGTTACCTGGCACTTGCTCACTAAAGCAATTATATAAGTCAGCACTAAAAATTAAAAACACTACACCCTCACTCCCCATTGGCCCTTGTTTTCAATTATAAAGGAATTCCCAATATTATTCTAGCATGTCCAAAGGTCAGTTGTCAATCTCCTCTCTGGTCCTGCTGGTGAACCTGGGAATATTGAGGCAATGTTACAACTGCCTCATGTACACAGACAAACCTCCCCTCCTCCCAACAAATTCCAACACATGTGAGAGATGCAACCATATAGCCAAACTGGAGGCTAAGATCTCTCAACTCAGTACTGGCATAACCAGTCAGGAGAAGAAGGAAACCACACTCACTACAATTCCAGTCTCACATAGACCTACCACAACAGCAAACCAAACACATAATCACACAAAAACATACTCGGAGGCTCTAAATAAAGATCTGCCTAAGCAGCAGAGACCTCCAAAGCAGACACCCGAGCAACCGCTACCCCAAAACAAAACACGTGCAACACATATCTCACAAAGCCAGTGTGCCGAACAGTCACAGCCCTTAAGGCTAAACAACACACCTGATACACTTGTAATAGGTGACTCTGTCGTCAGGCACACTGACGTCCCGCTCACCAGGCTGAACAAGGAGAAGGTCACAGTGAGCAGCTTGTCGGGCGCTAGGATCCGCCACATAACACAAGCACTCAGGTCACTCCAAGGCAAGTACAAATATGACTCCGTCATTGTCAAGCTGGTGTGAATGACCTGAGACGTACCTCCCTGGACTACATGAAAAGAGACATAGAGGAGCTCTCTGAGCATGTAGCCCAGGCCGGTATGACCCTGACCTTGAGTAGCATCTTATCCTCACCAAGAATGATGCCACAATATGAAGACAAGCTGATCAATTTCAACAATTGGCTTAAATACTGGTGTCATTCAAAGGGGATCCAATGCCTGTCAGCCTGGGATGATATGCTCAACAAGCCACGATGCTTCGCTAGGGACGGCATGCACCTGTCACCCCTGGGCTTTCAGATATTGGCAAAGGCTCTTGCTACCCCCATAGTGACTTTTTTAGGCAAGGCTCAAAAGCAAACCCACCTCCATAGGTATCACAAAGGATAAGAAACTAAGAGTAATGCTACTCAATGCCAGAAGTCTAAACCTCAAGATGCATGCACTTGAAACTCTCCTTAGCATGGAGAACATCGATATCTGTGCAGTAACAGAAACCTGGTTCAGGGCTCCCGAGAGCACCCCAGCACTACCAGGTTATACCTCATACCATGTTTTCGGCCCCAAAACTTGGACCAAACCACAAAAGGAGGGGGGGTATCGATATTCATCAAAGATACCCACACCTCCAGGTTGGTGGCAAAGCACGAAGCTTCAGAGACTGTCCATGTGCAACTAACAGTGGGTAAAACTGCCTTCCAGTTTATAGCCTGTTACAGACCAGCCTCCCAAACCCAGGAACCCCACTCGGCCTTCCTGAGAACACTGGAAAATATGAAGGTCTCTCCAAACACCATTATATTGGGCGACTTCAACTACCCAAACATAGACTGGGAGCATTACTCTAGCTCCAACACTCTAGCCCAAAGGTTCCTAGAATTCATAAACTCAAATGCTATGGAACAACTTGTTACCACTCCCACAAGAGGGGAAAACATACTGGACCTGATCATCACCAACATGGGGACTCTATGCTCCAGACCAGAAGTGTATCCCTCACTGGTAAGATCAGACCATAAACTGATCTCACTGGATATTCACATCCGACCCCACCCCTGCCCAGAAAACCACAGTGAAAAACTTCTCTAAAGCAAATTTCACACTCCTCAAAACCGAGGTGGAATCCTTCAAAGCCCCTGGGCCTGTGGAAAATACAGCCCAGACCGCAGAATCCTTTATAAATGCATTCTATGAACACCTTCAGGAATGCATGGATGATGCAATCCCAAATAAAACCAAGACCCAATCCTCCAAAGGCAGACGTCCTGTCTGGTGGACCCCAGCCATAAACAAACTATACAGTAGAAGGAGGAAGCTACTACATAATAGAGCAAAATCCCAAATATGGAAGGCATCTCTGATCAGTATTAGCAAAAAACTAAGGGCACTCATAAAATCGTCTAAGGCCAGCTTCGAGAGAAAAATTGCACAGGACACTAAGGATAATCACAAGGCTTTCTTTAGCTATGTTAGGAACCTGGGTGGGAATTCCCAGATATGCTCAGAATTAGTCCAAAAATGACAAAAAATACACCGAACCCACAGACATTGCCAACATCCTAGCTGACAGGTTCAGCGCAAACCCCCCCCCCACCAAAAGGGCAAATATCTATCCCAGCAGAGTGCTGCCCCCCTGACATCTCAGATGCTCAGGTAAGAGCCGCCCTCTCCAAAGCAAAAAACACAGCATCAATGGGACCAGACGGTGTCCCGGGCTGCGTCCTACATGAACTCCAAGAAGAGCTAAACCAAAACATAAAACTACTGTTCAATCTCAGCCTTACTACAGGATATGTACCCAAAGAGTGGCGTACAGCAACAGTGGTCCCTCTCCACAAAGGTGGTGCCTCAACGGACCCTGGAAACTATCACCCCATAAGCCTGACTGGCTTGGTCTGCAAAGCAATGGAAAGGATCATCATGGACCTCATAAATAAAGATATTGGGGACCTACAGACACTGGATCCTACCCAGTTCGGCTTTGTTAAGGGCAGATCCTGCCTCTTAAACCTGGTTGAATTCTTTGAAACAGTCACCAAGGCCATTGACGAAGGGAAGGTGGTCCACACAGCCTACCTGGAACTCACAAAAGCCTTCGATACAATACCCCACTCGGGCATTATAGATAAGCTCACCAGCTTAAATATAAACACCTATGTCACTAGATGGGTTGCAAACTGGCTCAAAGA
This sequence comes from Protopterus annectens, assembly GCF_019279795.1. Taxonomy (NCBI): domain Eukaryota; kingdom Metazoa; phylum Chordata; order Ceratodontiformes; family Protopteridae; genus Protopterus; species Protopterus annectens. Next base: position 784,533,318 of record NC_056727.1, read on the forward strand.
CAGAACCCACATGGTTAGAATTGCTGGAGCCATGTCAGACTCCAAACCAGTTACAAGTGGCGTCCCACAAGGCTCAGTCCTGGGACCTCTCTTGTTCGGTATATATTTCTCGGAGGTACAGGCCAACACAGAAGGACTGTGGCTGACCAAGTTCGCAGATGACTGCAAACTGGGTGCCATAATCGACTCTCCAGCCGCCACAAGCATCCTCCAAAAGGGCCTCATAGAAACAGACAACTGGTGCTAGAGCCATGGCCTCAAGCTAAACGCCAAAAAGTGTATAGTCATCCCCTTTGGCAAAAACAAAGTGCCCACAAATTACCACATAGGTGGTAATCCATTAAGTACAGAAGAAGTAATTAGGGACCTGGGGACCCAAGTTGATAGCAATCTCTCATTTGACAACCACGTGGCCAAAGTGGTTAGATAAACATTTTATATAGCCCATCTAATCATGAAGGGATTCACATCTAGATTAGGGGAGGTCATCGTGCCTCTTTACTCATCCCTCATCAGACCTATAATAGAGTACAATGCCCCTTTTGGGATGTAACTTACCAAACACCTGCAGCAACTGGAAAGACCCCAAAAGTACCTCACCAAGAGGATCAAAGGGCTCAAACAGATGCCATATGCTGCCCGGCTAAAGAAACTCCAGCTCTACTCAGTGGCATACCGCCTGCTCAGAGGCGACCTGTGCCTGACGTATAAAGCCATGTCCAACCCGGAATTAAGGGACATGCTGCACCTCAAAAAATCCAAATCCCATCGAGCTACATGCTCAAGAGACTTGAACCTCAGCACTGAAATAAATAGGACATGCTGGAGGGACAGATTCATAACCCAGAGGCTCCCTTCACTCTGGAATAAAATCCCAGTTCAGGTTAGGCAGAGTCCCTCATTGACTGTCTTCAAGAGGAATCTTGATGAGTGGATGGGAGATCGTAGGTTTACCCCGGGTATCACTTCTGTGTCACTGATAGACAGAGGCACAGTATACTAACCTCGAAAAATGGCATAGCAAAATTAATTTAAAATGGGTGGCGAAAGCCAAACATACTCTGGCTATGCTTATAAATGCCCTAGGGCAGATAGCCTAGTATGAACCTATGAACCTATGAACCTAAATCTTCCCCTTTCCTCACTGTAGCGCGATCTCGGAGTTGGTATATATAATATGCAGGGGTTCTTTCCTCCCTGTGAAAACATTATTGGTAACAAGGACTTTTGATATTGGAACTTCTGGTGTTCGATTGTTGGTTCTGTGGTTACCTTTTCTGACATTCTGGTAATCCAATATTGCCAAATTTGGAAAAACAAGTCTATCATTTTGTGGAAAAGTGTTTTATTTTTCCACATTTTGATAGTAAACCATATATATATATATATATATATATATATATATATATATATATATATATATATATATATATATATATCACCATCACCTTAGTTTTTCATTCCATTTGTATCTCTCTCCCCTACCCTCTTTATAACAATTCTTTCTATTACATAAATTTATTTTGTTTATTATTTTATTTTTTATCCATTTATTTTGCAATTATATGTGGCAGTACAAAAAATACTCACCCCTCTGGAAAGGCCTATCAGACACTCACAGGTGGCACCTGCAGCTCCACCACCATTACAATGATGACCAGAAGCACCCAGTATGTCTGTGTTACAGACTGCCACAGTCATCTCCCCACCTCTTGCCCTACTTGCATCACTCACTTCAGGTAAACCAGCAGTAACAGTACCAGTGGAGGTGACACCTTTGTCACCCATCTGCAGCTGGCAGACATTTTGAGGAGATTACTAACAGGAGGTTGGATGCCCAAACTGGTCAGATGGAGATTCTCATCTGAGGACTCATTGAATCGTGTCCCCCTCCATTACTGCCTTCATCATCTGAGAATGGAGCAGTGGTAGTAGTACCTAGGGAGTCAAATATTTTCCCACTGGGTTGAAACTGGCAAAGACTACAGCTGTGGACACCTTGTCCTATGCTCCATCCTGTTTTACACCTCCCTTTTATGTCTTTGCCCACTGTTGTTGGTAGTTAAATCCTTCCCTGGGTGTTTTCTTCTCTCTGTTTGTCTGATGTCTCCTTTATCATTGTATTCCCCCTCCCTCATTGTGTTACCACACACCCAGACAGTTGTATCTATCTTCCCCTGCTACCTAACCTACCACTCTTACCTTCTTCTTCTTATGTCCCTTACTTCTTTCCCCAGCATCTCTTTTCTTTATGGATTAAAAATGGGCACCTACCCCACAACAAATACCCCTTGTCCACCTTTATCCTGCTCATTACTTAATTGTACACATTTTTCTCTACCTTCTGTTTGCTTCCCATTTTCATGTATTTTCTATGCTCCCATTTCCAACCATTAATCTGGTCAAAAACAGATAAACACACCTCTCACATGCCCATCTTGGGCCTCCATATCACTTATCTTTTGTAATTGGACTGTGTATGGCAGGTCACTTACAGCATCATCATTGCCCACGTACAACCAATGAGAACTGGTACTACTCACTATAAGTGCTGCCTGCTGTGTTCCACATGCACACATATATTGTCCTCAGCTGGTACCAGTAATGCACGAGTTGTTTGTCAGTTTTTTTTCAGTTTACACATAATACAAAAGGTACAACTGCCAGGATTTGAGTACTTTCCCTTGAAATGAATTACAATGCCAACTATGCATGAGGATGATAGTCTAGACCTCTAAGGTGGTGTTGCACTGGGTCATCATTAGCTCTGTTATTCTTTCTTTTTTGCAAGTGTGTGATTACCAGCTGCTGTCTGTTTCCCTTATGCTGCTTATCTTACAGCCACAGTGGCTCAAGCTATAAATGAAGTGCTATAGGCCCTGTAAAGAGGGAACGTTATGGGTCCATGTACCATTTCGGATGCTTGTAGGCACGTCATTGTTAGAGCAGAGTACAGTCGAGTGTTTAGTTACTGACATTTGCATTATAGTGCAGGAGCATTGGTCAGACTCCGCTATTGTTGTATCTGCTTTTGGTCATTGTGTTGCTTTCTTTGATGTCACCACCTCCCTTTGCATTCACGTCAGTGTTCCATGTTTGTTTGTGTGTCACTACTACCTCTTCTACCCTTCTTCATTAACCATACATCCATTATTACCTTCTACATGTTATCTTCTCTGCATATGCATATCATTGGGTCAAAAAATAGATCAGCACACAAGCTGCATGATGTAGAGCTGACATACCTTCTTTCTCTTACCACAACTAGGTGTGTGAGATCACGTCAGGCATACTTAGGCATGTGAGATCACACCAGGTATACTGCTGCTTCTATTTTCCTGTGGCTACAACATAGTTCTACATAGCTTCATAGGTTTATAGAAGGTTACTAGGCTAGCAGCCATAGAGCCTTTATAAGCCTAGCCATGTTAATCCTGGGTTGCACGAATTGTCCTTTGTTAGATGGACGTACTTTACAGATCATCAACGACTACCCCTGTCCATAAGGGACATGGGTGCCACCCCTGGGGTGACTTTGCAGTCACCTATCCATTTGTGTGGGCTGCACTTGAATAGGATCATTGAGGAGCTCTGCTTCACATGAATTGGAAGTTTATTCCAGAGCAATGGCAATCTCTGGAAGACATACCTGTCTCTCCAGCATGTTCTGTTAATGTCACTGGCAAGGTTGAGATCCCTAGAGTGACTCCTGGGAGGATGGCATAATGGTTAAGGTGTTTACCTTGCAGACACAAGGTGCAGGGTTTGATTCTCACATGAGGTAATTGGCTAGGCTAAAAATGGCCCACAAAGGCACTTAGCCTAGTGTGAACCTATGAACCATTTGATTTGCAGATGTGCAGCATTTCCATCAGGTCGGGATCAGAGTCTGCCCTTTGGGCTGGGCACAAGTTACCTCTCAGTAGCCTATATACTACAGAGTACAGTGACAGTGCTTTCAGCTTATCCATGTAGGTCACGGTTTGGAAGCACTGTATCGTCTTAGTGAGAACCCTCTGTGGTCTCTCCAGTTGCTGCAGGTGTCTGGTGAGATACATGCAGAAGGGAGCATTGTACTCTATTAATGCTCTGATTAGGGTTGAGTATAGTGGGGTTATAACATCCTTAGACCTGGATGTGATGCCTTTACTTATGATATCTGCAATGTCGAAGGCTTTCCTTACCACCGTGGAAACCGGGTGGTCAAATTTCCGATTGCTGTCGACCTGTGTTTCCAGAACTTGCACCACTGGGCATGAACTTAGAGAGGTGCTGTCAGTATTGTAATTAGTGGGAAATTCTACTTTGCCAAATGAGATAATAGTGCACTTTTTTGCATTTAGTTTAGTTGTGACTTTGGCATCAGTCATTTGTGTGTGTTAGCCCCTCCTGTAATATGTTAACATCATTGGGGGACTCAGTGATTGCGCCTAGTTTACAATCATCAGCAAACTTAGTAAGTCAAAGGTCATCTACTTTAGGCTGGGCTTCTGAAAAATAGATTCCAAATAGTAAAGGGTCCAGTACAGATTGTTGTGGTATGCCATTGGTGGCAGGTCTACAAGTAGAGGTGGAGTCACCAACTTTGATAGTATGTGTTCTGTTGGTGAGCCAGTTAAGGATGTAAGGGTTAGCACCTAGCTGGGAGAGTTTTGTAATGATACCCAGGTGGGGGGTGGTGTCAAAGGCTTTGGCTATGTCCAGATAGGTGATATGCACAATTTTGCCTTCATCCACAGCTTTGGTGACTTTCTCAAAGAAGTCTACCAGGTTCAATAAGCATGATCTACTCCTAATGAAGCCAAACTGGGTTGGGTCTATAGTTTGAAGGTCACCTATGTCCTTATTCATAAAGTCCATTATGATCCTTTCCGTGGTCTTGCAGATGAGGCAGGTTATACTTATGGGTCTATAGTTGCCAGGGTCAGTTGATGGCCCCCTCTTTATGCAAGGTGATTACTCTTGCTGTTCTCCATTCTGCTGGTACAATGCCAGTTCTTAGGCTAAAGTTAAAGAGACTGGCAATTAAGTTAGCTATGTCCTGCTTTAGTTTACTTAGTAAGCAACCTGGGATGTTATCTGGTTCCATTGAGGCCATGCTTTTGGCCTTGGAGAGCACAGATATGACTTGACCTCTAGAGATACTAGGTAGAGAACTGCTGTCAGATATACTTTGGGGTATGGCTGGTGGGGACAGGGGGCTTGAAGTTTGCACCAAATCTGTCAGCTAGCAGGTTGGCAATTTTCCTCAGTATAGTATATGAGTGGTACCATCTACTACCAATTCGGCACATAGCTGAGCACTCCCCTTTAGATTTCAGATGTCATTATAGAATGCATCATTGTCCTTCACTAGGGATGCTATTTTAGCTTCATAATTAGCTATGGAGGACTTTACAAGACTTCTGATTTGCTTGTTCAGTCTATGGAGGGAATTTTTCATCTGCAGAGGCAGTCGCCTCTTGTTCTTGGCTATCAGTTTCTTCCTTTTGTTATCTAGTCTGTTTATACTCGATGTCTATCAAGGTGGTTTGTTTTTTCAAGCTTCCTGCAGGACACTTCTGCAACTGTGAGGGGGTATTTAATGAGTTGTTCATCATGCACACTTGCCTGGCCACATGCATTATTAATAAACATAGGGGATGCTTGCAGATGAGCAGAAAACAGAGGAGGGGTAGTCACAATCATGGCCAAAATGTTTCTGAATCCCTGGGTATGTGTCAACATATGTCATTCTTCAGTAGTAATGATTTCCTGAATGAGTAATGCTGTCTTCTATAGTCTTACTCTGTGAAGTGTCTTTTTTCACCTAGCAAAGCTTAGATCTGTAATAAATGTATTAGCTAAAATTATCTTACATGATCAGTGTGGACATTTTCCTCCATCTAAAATGTCTGTATTTTTAATATTTTTTCTTTATTTTTCCATATATTTTTTGCTTTCTCTGCTCACCTACCATCGAGCCTCCCCAATTAAACACTGGTCCAAATTCCTTAGTGGTGTGGACTATCATCCTTGCAGATCAACCACTGGAGTCTTGCGTGGGAAATGTCATCATCCAGGCACACATCAAATTTTCTTTGTCTTCTTGTCAGCTTGCTGGCCATGACAATGTTTTCTGTATTTTAGCCCTAAGCCCTACCCCTGGTAAAGTCATACACACCCATATCACTGCAGGGGTTGTTAATGTTGCCCCTACATCGGCGTATACATACTCCTTCACCTGTAAAACAAGGAGCTACTGTTACTAGCATGGGCAGCCACACAGCATGCTTTTCTCAGCTGACTGCTGCTTTTTGTGTTATGTGCAACCTCCTTTGTGCTACACAGGAGTGGCAGATGCAGTCAGCAAAAAGCTGCCAAATTCGCTTCCAAGATATTTGCCACCCATCCTCCCACAGCCAGCCTATCAGTCTCCCAAGCTACTAGTCATACATTGGTTGCTTGAGTTGTTGACAAAGCTTTATCCTTCTATGCCAGTGGAACAGCTGTTTTAGTTAATTTTTCAACCAGAAAAAGTGGAAAAATAATTAGTTAAACAGTTTGAGCTATAATGAAAAGTGTAAGTGTAAACCTTCCTATGCAGTTACTTTTCTTTACAGAAAACTAAGATGCCATTGACATCTCTAAAGATGAATTCATGGCAGTGTTTCCAGCACTTTGACATTAATCTGTTTATGTTTACAAAAGGATTTTCATTTCATTATGGTCAAAGCTTTGAAAAAGAAGAAATATTAACAGTGTAGAGAACTGGAACACAGTGAAGCAATAATCTAACCCCCCTCCTCAGAAATGAATGCGTAAGCCTCTCAGAATGCAGTCATTTCCTCTTAGGCACTATTGTTTATTGTATTTGCTTTATGTTTTCTGTTCCTCTGTTTAAAACCAAAACAGATGTACTGTATAATTAGAAATCAACATCTAGACTCAGTCAGTAAACTGCTTGCTTAAATTTAGTGCTGGAAAATCAGGAGGTTATATGTTCTAGTTCTGTATCAAAAATGTAGGTTTCCACAGAACAGAAACAGCACCAGTGAATAATGAATGAATGATACAATATACTCTGGCAAAAAAAATAAATAAATAACACATAGCATGGCTTCTGTTCTGTCAATAGATATGAAAAGTCTAATATAGTTCCCATCTTGGATGATTGTAAATTAAAATATCCATAAACACTAACACATCTAAAAATTGTGCACAAGTTATTATTAGTAATTTATTGATTTACTTTAGCATATGGACAGTGCAAGTTATATAACTGGCTAGGAGTCATGCAATTATATTATGCATTCTTAATCATGTTTCTTTGTCTGCAATATTCAGTTTATTTTGAGTTATACTATTACTATTCCATCATTATATTTAAATGTGTACTTTCAAAGAGGAGTAAAACAGCAGGAAGGCCTGATCTTACTTTTTTCATAGAAGCCTCCTAGCTGTGTCTATTACTATACATACAATGCTGATCCACACATATTGCATACTTTGAAACAGATATTGATAGTTGCAGATAATGCATACATTGCCACCATTTATTTGCATGCAAAATGAAGATTTTTTTTTGGTTAACACTCTAGTAAATCTGCAAAATGTTTTTGAAAATCTCTTTTTATCTGTCACTCCTCCATTTTTCAGTGGCTATCTAGTTGTGTCTGTATTCACACCATTTCACCTGGTCTACAAACAGAAACAAAATATACTGTGTGTGTATGTATATATATATATATATATATATATATATATATATATATATATATATGTATGTATGTATATATTCGTGCCTTAGAATTAATGTACAGATCAACTCTTATAATATATGTACAGACTGAGGTAGTAATGAACTTATAGTACATTTTTCACTGTTGTAAGTTTCATTTTAAGTCTCAATAAAGAGAATCCCAAAGTAATAAGAACTTCTAAACCTGGAAGACCAAGGTCTAGGTCTGCTCGAATCCTTTCTCACAGAGGGAAGACTTTTTCACTACTTCATAAAGTATTAAGAAATCTCTAAACATGTGTTATACTTCTGGCATGGTAGGCTATCATCACCCATATATTATTTTGTAAAGTCTCAAGGGTTTCTAAGTTATTGAATGAAGAATGGTAAAGTAAATGTGATTTAGAATCATGTATTTAGAGACCTTCATTATGTTGTTTCTCTCAGGTGATAATGCAAGCAAGGTTACATATATTTTTATATATTTGATGTTGTTTGAGCTATCATCTGTTGCTATCATGTAGGTCTTAACTCAGCATGTTTTAAAACATAACTTTCCAGGGAAATCAAGGTACTTAAAAAAAAACAGAGGTGAGTTAATAAACTGACCCTTTTTAGCCATGATCTGAGCGCCAAGGGAGGAGTAGAGAAGGCAAAGTTAAAAGGGAAGCAATAACAAAACACACATTTAAGATGATAATGCATAGATAGCCAAGGCAGTAATTCAAATGGTGCTGCTAGCATACTTCTGCAGAGCATTTTCTATCTATCTATATGGGTTTACTTGAATACACTGAAAAGCCACTTAACCAAATTGCATTTAATCGAGACAACAACACCGAATAATTAATGAAAGTTCACATCATGGGAAATTTAATTTGAGAAAGGAACCACTTGATCAACATGGGTAAATTTGTCCTTTTCCCCATTACAGTACAATCTCAGTGTTGGTATATTTAGTTAGGGATGGTGTGGGGAGTGTGACCCCACATCGGGGGTTATGGGTGGCAAACTCCTCACTTGGGTGGGTTTGACCTGCTTTGGTGTGATTGATAGCCAAGTGGTTCCTTTCCTGGATTAAATTTCAAATGCTGTTAGTAAATTTTCAGACCTTTTGTTTGAGGGTGGGTTGGCCTATTTATGTGAAGGCTCTTCGCTTATAGTGGTACCAAATCTAGGTTCTATGAATAGCACTCCCTCCTCTTGTGTGCTTCTAATTACATAATCATGACTTTATCCTCAGGAACTCTATTCAAAGGATGTTCTTCCCATTTTTAATGTGTCATTTGCTACCTTTCAATTGGGTTGATGAGAAAGGAGAGAAGGGCAAACAATTAAATAAGTGGTGGATCATTGACACCAAAGCAGAATGTTTATGTGGTGTGCAGTATTGTACCAGGAATTGAACACTGGATGGGTCAGCTGGGAAGAAAGAATGAAAAACCTAATGGCTTATTCTCTTGTGCCAATGTATGTAGGGGACAAGAACCAGTAGCCTAATGAATGATTTGACAACTGTTTTATACATCATGTGCATGACATGTAATACAAGAGACTGAATTTTGCCCGTACAGATATGGATAATTTTCAGCTCTCCCATGCAGGTGGCAGGTCATGGTGACTGCTTATTTTTCCTGTGGAAGTCCGTGTTCCTCAGCCCTTACAGCAGGAATATGGAAGGGTTAGTTCCTTAGTAAGTCAGAGGTCCCTCCCCCCAGTAAATTATTATAGCCCAAAATAGGCAGTCTATGTTATGTTCAGGGTGTGAAGTGATGAGAAAGTCAGGGGGTGTTTTGAGGTGGAATGGGCGAAAATTAAGAATGCATATATTCAGCTCCTCTTTATCACATTATATTCAAGAATTAAAATTAGCTTAGCAAATTCATACGTGTGTGTGTGTGTGTTTGTGTAGATAGAGATACAAAGAGCAAGAGAAGAGATAATACTTTGGGCCCACTGTATAAAGTAAAGTACTATTTAAATGAATGTGAGTACAACAAACCACTCTGGCTGAAGCTCATTAAAATAGTCACACAGACAGAGACAATGCATTTTTTTTTCTTTTTCTGATTACTAATTTTCTAAAACTGCTAATTTAGCAAGGAGAGTAGGGATCAAAAGGTCCCTGAACCAATCTACCCCACAGAGAGAAATAAAGTATTCAAATCAATAATCGTCCTGTTTCTCAGTTACAAAGATAAATTGCTACATTTCCACCATGTTTATGAAGGCCTTTTTGCCTTATGGATTGCACCTTCATTTTGAATTGAGACTATGTGAGTGCAACTATAAAAAAGCATAATTATAAAGTCCTCTGGCAGTTGGAGGGCATAGTGCCTTCCACACATTTAAACCAACTGCAGCACATACAGCGGCAAAAAATAGAGGTGTCTTGAGCTACATTATCAACAAATACAACTTCAGGTTGGTTAAATAGGATGATGCCACGGAGTCCATAGACAAGGTTCCTTAACATGTCCTGGCCAGCTACAGATCACCCACTATGACCCGTGAAGCTCTCAACTTTTACCTAGACCTACTAGACGTGCTCACCTCCAACCAAATACCCCTATTCATTGCAGACATTTACTACCCTCTATAGACTGGGAAGCATACACTGCCTCTAACTCACAGGCACAACATTTCCTGGACTTTGTCAACACAAGCACCTTGGACCCGATATTGCGCAGTCCAACCAGAGGATCAAACATATTGGACATAGTACTCAACAATATGAGAAAGTATTGCATACCTCCCTCCACCATCCTCTTTGGTGTGGTAGGACCATAAAACTGTCTTCCTTGAAATAAAAATCAGTCTGTAAAACCTAACTAAACCACTGCCTTTACAGGATATGTAATAAAAGAAAAAAGTAATGGCCAAAATCAGAAAGAGCAACTCTCGTACAGATAAGGACTCTCTGATTTAAGTAAATAAAGTCCAACAAGGCCAATTTTTTGGTCAGAATAGTTTTCTAGGCTAAGGACAATAACAAGGCTTTCTTCAGCTATGGCAAGAACCTTATAGGTAACAGTCAGCAGTATACAAAACTGGTGGTAAATGGCATAACCTTCACTGACCTGAGCGACATAGCAAATCTACTGGCTGATAAATTTTGCTCTAACTTCACCCACCCTACTACCTCTGTGAAATCCCTGCTAGCATATACCTCAACTATCAGCAGGGAGCACTTCCTTATGGTGCTCACTAAGGCCAAAAAAATGCTACTTCAATGAGCCCCAACAATATCCCTGGTTGCCATCTAAACAGGTGAAAACAAGACCTACCATGATCACTTGAGGCACTGTTCAGCTACAGCCTCAAAACAGGTTTCATGCCAGGTGAATAGAGGGCTGAAACAGGCATCCTTCTTCATAAGGGTGGACCATCAGCTGACCCCAGGAACTACAGACCCATCAGTTTGACAAGTCTAATGTGGAAAGTCATGGAATGAATTATTATGGAAATGATCAACAAGGACATTGACAACCTACAGACACTGTACCCATCTGAGTTTGGATTTGATAAGGGAAGGTCTTGCCTACTCAGTCTGGTTGACTTCTCTGTGAGGGTCATCAAGACTATGGATGAGGGGAAAATAGTGCATACCACCTACCTTGACCTAGCCAAGGTGTTCAATACAATACCCCACTAAGGTATTGTTGACAGACTCTCAGAACTAGGCATAAATCCCTATAGAACAAGCTAGGTTTCTGGCTGGCAGGCTCAAAGACAAGAGCCAAGAAGTCAGGATCAGTGAGACCACCTCCACCAGAAGACCTGGCACAAGTGGAATACCCAATAACTTGGTGTGGGGCTCACTCCTGTTTGGCATCTACTTTGTGGAAGCAAAGACTAATGTAAAATGCCTGTGCCTCACCAAGTTCACAGATGACTGTAAACTGGGAGCTATTATAGATTCCTCCATAACAGCAACATCCTACAAGAGGGTCTAACACAAACAAATGATTGGTGCCAAAGCCATGGATTAAAACTTGGAAATTGTCCATCCAAGCTGGCCAATAACCCCCTAAGAGTTGACCTGATAGTCAGGGGTCTAGGAATATATGTAAACAATAATCCGGCCTTCAGGTCCTAGGAAGTCATAGTACTACTCTAATCAGCTCGTATTACACCCATCATTGGGTATAATGTCTCCTTTGACATGTATCTAACCAGGCACTTGCAACAGTTGGAATGTTCTCAATGATTCCTCACCAGGAAAATCCAGGGTATAAATATCCTGTCCTTCACAGATTGCATTAAGGCCCGATCTCTGTACTCAGTCTCATAGGTTACTAAGAAGTGATCTAAGCCTAACATATAAGGCATCACCAGATCCATATCTAATGCATCATTTGCATATCCCCAAAACAAACAGCTCCAGAAACACAAGATCCAAGGATCTGAACTTTGCCCCCAACATAAACAGAACATGGTGAGGAGACTGATATGTGTCTCAAACATCCCTGCACTATGGAATAAGCTCTCTATTTATGTGAAGCAGAGTCCATCCCTGACCATATTCAAAAGAAACCTTGGCCACTGGATGAGAAATAGTAAATTCACACCTGCTCTGGCTCCCACGTCTCTGATGGACCGAGGTCAACAGTAAGTGAATTAATTCCAAACTAACATACCCTGCCACATAACTCTTAGCTACCCCTTTACTAAAATACCCCTCCATATACGTTCCCAAGGAGCTCAGGAACAAAACTGGGCTGGGTTGCATGACTAGGCTAGTAAAGACCCTGGTGGTCTTTAGCCTATTATAAACCTATGAGCCTATAAGTATCTGCTAAAAAATGGCATCTTGCCTTCTTTTAGATACCCAGCCATCTTGATGATTCAATAGAATTGTGAGTCATGCTTTTGAAAAAATAATGATGGCCTTGTCGTTCATGTAAGCAGCCTTCATGTAGCTGAAATCCAGGATAAAGCACTGGCTCAACAAATAGGTTCTTTGTTTCAGGCATTCTACAAACTTGGATCAGACAAGTTAGCAGACATTCCTTGCCAAGAACAACATACTCTCCACCAGCCTCCCACAGCATGCAGGTGAGAGCTCAGACATGTGCCAGTCACACAGAGAAGACAAGGAAACCAGTGGCAGTGCTGCTTTTTTTTCAAATACACTAGAGAAAGAGGATGATGAGATGGAGGTGTCCATTAAACTGGAAGATCTTTTGACTGGACTTACCAATAAGATTACTGTTTCTTCTAGGAGGCATATGTTAAGCTAAAAAAAATCTAATTGAAAAACATTTCTGCACCTGTATAGAGGAAGAAGAAGACAACAAATCAAGTTGATAAATAAGAAAAAGCACCCACTCATGACTCTGAAACCACAGTTATTAGACACCATTTTGCATTCCTCTTACAGGTCCTGCTGGTCAAGTCCCCAAGTGATATGACCTTTGTGGGATAGCTATCACTTACTGAGATAACCATTTTTCTCTTGACAAGTCTAGACATTTCTTCCCATTTAACTGTACATAATTTTACTTCACTCCATTTTTGTCCATTAGGACTTTCACTAGAAATGTTATAAGCTTCACACTTTCAATCAGTTAATGCATGGAAGTGCCCTGGTCTGTTGAAGTTGCTGTAAAGTTATATATTTAATTATTCCTAGGTAGCGTGATGTTTCTTATTTAGAATAGGTAGTTATGGGTAACAGCAATGCTTATTGTTTGAGAAATTGTATATTCTGTCCAAATATTTGTTTTTTTTTATTCAGATAATGTTATTCTTAGATGGTTATGACAGTGTATGAAACGTCTTATAATTAATATCACAGGACTGTGTTTAAAAGTGAAGTAAAACATACTGATTAGGTATACTGATACACTGGATGCCAACATCATTTCCTTCAGTAAGTTAAAATAATGCAGCACCACAGGTGTTACATATTAGAGTGATGGAAGAAATACAGGATACTTGAGTTAGGTAACATTTTAAAATGGGGGTGTATCTTTACTGGCAGCAGAAGTGGACAGCAAATAAATAACTCAGCAATACGGATGATAGCTAGGCCCTAGGTGAATTCAGTATACACTTAGGCACTTGTATACTGAGGTGTATTTATCACCCTAAAGATTACAATCCTGTTTATTTTACTTCCTTCTTTTCAAGGTTGATTGTGGAGAACGATAAATGGCTGCCATCAGTTTTAGGGTGATATATTCCAGAATGTACAGACTTGTTAAAGTAGAGCATATTCAGAAGCAATGGGTGGTAAGGATTTGTGCCAAAAAATGGACTAGAGAATTTCAGAAGCCTAAAAGCAGAGTATGTGGGCTCTATATTTATGTCTATTACCTTTTTAATTTAATAGCTCTAGTGGATTTGACACACACACACATACACACACGCGCGCACACACACACACACACACACACACACACACACACACACACACACACACACACACACACATATATATATATACATACATATATACATTTTTTCTAATGAGTTGCTTCAGGTAACTGAGCATAATCCCTGTTCACCTTACTCTGTTACTAACCACAATGTATCTTGCTCTGTGGTGCCATTGAGGACAGACTTGTGAAAGAAGAGATAAAACAACTTTTAGTAGATGCAATGTCTAATTTACTGGACTACTCTGGAGCTGCATCTGTGTGCACTGATTTTTCCACATTTTCTAAGTGTCTTTCCACAGTGGAAGTAAAAACTTTATTACAATTGATTTTGTTCCGCTCTTCATGTTGCTCAAACTGTTTGCAGCATTTAAACTGTAACTGCTTACAGGTTATTTAGCGAGATGTTGGAGGCCATGGTGAAAAGTGTAGTAATCATTATTTTGAGAAAAAATTATTTGCTTTCATTTTCTAAATGTGTGGACACCATTGTTCCTTCCAGAGCTGCTTGTTGGTTGTTTTATTTAATTGCAATTTAGAGTATGGTGGATTGCTGAGCTGCACTCCTTGCAATGTCACTGCAGTTGTAACTGAATAGTGGATAGTGAACACATTTTCCCTTTTCCCTTTAAAGGAGTTCTCCCAAACCATCACCTATTCCCTCTAAATGACAGCTGTTCAATTGCATTAGCTTATGCCTATCTTTGTCTGTTTGGATTTGAGTCCAGTTGCACTGAAAGCATCAGTGTGCTGTGTTTTGCTCTGTTGATGCCACAGATACCATTCTAATAGTACACCACACAACCCTCCAACCCTCCTTTAGTCTTCCCTAACTTCTTTGTGTTCTCATCTAGCTAAAAAATAAAGAACTAGAAAATATGGAGGGCCAATAAATCTATTTTCCTTCCATCACCAGCTTCCTAGCACTTAGCACCCTAAGGCAATGTAATAACTGCCTTATGCTTACTGGTAATGAACCCCTGCTTAACACAGAAGACTGTCTGTGAGAGAAACAAATACCTACGTAGCAGGGAGGCATCCACCTCATGAACAACAACATGCAGTGAGCAGCATATAGTGATATCCTCACCTTAACCACTACAATGTTATCAAAGAGAACACACAAAAATGTCATATTCCAATGCCATATAAATATTTGCTAAAATCTCCTGGAACTTCTAATTTCAGACATCAGCAGACAACATTCAACACACATGCTTCATCATGCATACCTACAACAAGTTACAAACTTCAAAGTTACTCCTAAGCAAATAATGCTACATCATCTTCTGATAGCAAGGATAAACCATTTTCTGATAAAAATATATTAGTGATTGGTGATCCAGTTGTCAGGTTTACACACTCTCCACTCTCTGGGTTGGACAAGGATAGGGTTACTGCCAACTGCCATTTCAGTGTCAGACTCACAGACATTACAAGGGCCCTCAAGACCCTTTCCTATGAAAAGCATGACTGCAACATATGGTGAACCATGTGGGTGTCAATGGACTAGGATATGCAGAGAAATGTCATAATTTTCTAAGTATATGATGGATGCAGGGAAGGCTGTTCTAAGAGGAATATTATTTTACTAAGAATGATGCATAGGTGTAGCGGATGCAGGTAAGACTCTAGTTCTCATTGGAATCCTTCCTTCACCAATAATGATGCTAAGGTATAGAGAGAAGATAACTGGCTTTAACAGTTGGCTTAATAGCTAGTGTGATTCCAGGGAAATATAGTTTGTATCAGTTAGGGGTGAGATGACAAAGGTGAACGCATAAATCTAGAAGTTTCAACTAGAGATTGATACAATGGGGAATTTAAAACCAATACCCTCATGGTGGTCAACAAACTAAAACAAACTTCATAAGAAGAAGGAAAAAATCCTCAGCCTGTGCCATAAGTCTAGAACTCCTCAGAATAAGGATAGTGTAAAAAATATCACCAAGAAAACGAAAAGCATTAAAAAGACCAGTACAGTAAACTTTTAAAAGAGATTAGTTACCAAAGCAACTGATAACTGCAAATCCTTTTTAGGTATGTTATAAAACTAAGAAATAACACTCAGTATTGCTCTGAACTTCTCCTTAATGGAATCTGCTATTCCAGACCAAATGAGACTGAAAGTATACTTGCAAATAAGTTCTTTGCCATCTTCAGCTAGAAAATACCTAATCTAAAAGCAGTAATCCCAGATTCCCTTATATCCCCTATCATCACATAAAAAAACACTTCCTCCATGGGTAGTGACAACACATTAGGTGTCTATTAAATAGCACCAAACATGCTTTTTCAAATTTCTCCTTAAACTACTTACTTAAGTCTTAACACAAGCAAAGTTCCCGAATTTTGGTGCATAGCTGTGATTATGCCCCTCCACAATGATGGTCCAACCATGTGCCCTGAAAATCACAGACCAATCAACATTGCAAGTGTAATCTATACTTCTGATTAGCACAGCTAATAGCCAAAGACATTTTGTTCAGATCCAGAAAGGTTATCATTCTTCTTTATTCAGCACTGATCAGATCCAATATAGAGTAAAATGCTCTGTTTAGTGTGTATCTCACTCGACTTATCAACAAACTCAGAAATTCCCGCTTGTTCATAACAAAAAAGAGGGTCTATATTATACCATTGAACGCTTAAAAAAGCGAACACTGATAGATCGACCTGATTTAAGCAAAAGCTTACAATCTCGAACTGTCAGATCAGTGATTTTTTTCCCAGGGAAAAGAATCGCTGATCCAAAACGCATACACACAGCACAAGCACACCAAACAAACAGAAATCCACACACATACACCTAAAATCTGATACCTAACCCCACACTAAACTATGCACACACCACTAACTACCCACTTACCTTAACCCAAACCCTAACACTAAGGTCTGTCACTATCGCACACTCACCTCACCCGCTCCCTAACCCTAACTCACTTAAATCCGCCCTAACCCTCATGTCCACTCAGTCGCACACACACACCTAACCTGAGCCCTAACCCTAACTCACCTAAATCACCCTAACACTCACATCCACACAATCGCACACTTACCTGAATCCGACCGGTAACTTTCCACCATAACACTGAAAATACCAAAGCAACAGAAACGGGCAACCGAATTCTTTCCCTAGGAAAAAATTTGAGTTTCTGCTGCTTCGATATTTTGCAGTTTCACGAAAATAAGTTCGATCAATCAGCGTTCACTTTTTTAAGCATTCGAGGATATAATAGAGACCCCAAAAAATATCTCTGGTCTTAAAAAACTTTAGTTATAAAAAGAGAATGGCAGCACTGCCCTTATACTGCAGGCCTTATGGACTCTAGAGGGTAGGTTTATGTGCCTTGCGTACTCTACCATTAGAGGATCAGTGGCTTTGGACTCCTACATCTCGTACACCAAATAGTTCAGCAGATTCTAGAATTAAAGATCTAAACCTTCATCAGCAGATAAAGATGATGTAATGGAGAGATTATCATTTAGCAGCTCCACCTCCTCTGGAATAAATTTCGTCTGCAGGCTGACCAATGTGATTCAAGTCCGTCCTTCAAACTAAACCTAGAAGAATGGGTGGTGATCCTCAAGTTTACCTCTTGACTAACTGGTCTCTGTCTCCTTGAGAGAGGAAGTCGAGACTGAGAATGGATCTTGGCAAGGCGTACATGATTTTTGGACTAAATGACCTTGAAACTCCAATGAATCCTGTGAAAGCATAATAGATCAACCAAGCAAGGTTTTCATGCTCAGATCTGATTATGTGATTTATATTGCAAAAGTTGTAAAAGCAAGTCTGTCAGTAATGGTTGTACTACTTTTTTAGAATACTCTGGGATACATGCTCTTTCTTTAAAATTGATGCATTTTTTGGAAAATATGGCAGCTAAATCCCTTAAGTTTGATGTGTCAATCTTCTCATGCCCATGGTACATACACCTACACTCCTCTTACAATGCAATTGAGAAATTAAACTTCTAACCACCGTGGAGACGATTTTTCTTTGTTGCAGTGCACAGAGGAAATTCTACTTGTCACTGATGGGCAACTGCAATATCCTCAGCATGTTCTTAATAGATAAGCTGTACTGTGTTACTAGGGACATCGCAAGTTTTGTCAGTATTAAGTGGCTACACAAAATCAGTAGCATGACTATGCAGTTTGTTTGTGAAAGTAAGAAGAAAGTAAGAAGACAAAGGTACTCCTAACATGTGCTAACCATATCAGCTACAGAGGAAGGTTTGGGTTTTGTTAACCCATAGTACTTTGGCTTAGTGCACACTCTTATAATTTTTTTCTTGTCAACCCTGTTATCCCCCCTTTATGTAACACCCTTGTTCCATGACTGCAACCTAACATATACAATAAAACTGCTTATGTATTTCACTTTAATAGCCAGTTACTTTCATAGTATGTGAGGTTGGTTCTTCAATGCCTACAGATTTTTAATTTATATCATAACATCAACCATGGTAAATCTAACAACATAAATATGACTGCTGGTAAAGGATGACATGCCACAGAACATATTTCTATGAGTAGTCATCTTTATTTTATTCTATAGATTCAAACTTCAGAAAGATTTCAAATCACGATATGGAGCTATACTCCACGGTGGAACTGACTGCCATTTCTGCGATATGGAGAAAGTCATCAACTCATGAATATATATATGTGTGTATATATAAACAGGGAAAACTGTCCGTTGCCCACCACCACCATAAATAAAATAAAGCAGACTAAATAAAACCCACCCCCACATCCCCCAAACTAAATATACCAACTCTTGAGATCACACTACAGTGTGGAAAATGGCAAAGTTCACCATGTTGGCCAATTGACTCTTTTCCCATGTTAAAATTACAATGTTCTGAAAGTTCGTTAAAGTGAACATTTGGTGGTGCTGTCTTGATCATATGCAGTTTGGTGTTATGGTAATTAGGTCTACTGAAGTATACCCATATATATATATATATATATATATATATATATATATATATATATATATATATATATATATATATGGGTCCTAGTTAGAACTTCGAAAGTCCGGTTCATTGAACCATACTTTCACAGAGCCACTTTAGTGAAAGTGGATTTTATCGATGCATAATCATGTTTAGCATGGGCTTTTTTTTTATGCTTACGTTTTTTTTGTTTTTCTATAGCGAAAGTGCATTTTCGATAAAATGCACTTTCGCTAAAGTGGGTCCGCGAAAGAATGGTTCAATGTACCGTACTTACGATATTCTAATTAGAACCCATATATATATATATATATATATATATATATATATATATATATATATATATATATATATATATATATATATATATATAGTTCCCATTCAGAAGCCTGAAACATCATAAGCCTGAAAATCAAAATCCTGAAACCAAAAGCCTGAAAATTCAGAATCCTGAAAACTCAAAATCCTGAAAGCCCAAAATCCTGAAAGACCAAAATCCTGAAACTCAAAATCCTGAAAACACAAAATAGACATACTGATGGCATTGTGGCTTTGCTATTGTTAGCCCTGTGGTGTTAGGTCATGCGTTGGGGTCAGGTAAGTGTGCGGTTGGTTTTATGTTAGGGTTAGGGGCGGTTTAAGTGAGTTAGGGTTAGGGCGCAGGTTAGGCATGTATGCAATAGTGACAAATATTGGGGTTAGGGGGTTTAAGTGAGTTAGGGTTAGGGCACGGGTCAGGTGAGTGTGCGATAGTGACGGACCTTAGGGTTAGGGTTAGGGTCAGGGTCAGTTGGTAGATATTAGTGTCTTTATAGTGACATATTAGCATTATTTGTGTTTTCAGGATTTTGAGTTTCAGGATTTTGGTCTCAGGATTTTGGGCTTTCAGGATTTTGAGTTTTCAGGATTCTGAATTTTCAGGCTTTTGGTTTCAGGATTTTGATTTTCAGGCTTCTGAATGGGAACCATATATATATATATATATATATATATATATATATATATATATATATATATATATATTAGATGATGTAGATATATCTACACACACACACACACACACACACACACACACACACACACACACACACACACACACATATATGTGTGTGTGTGTGTGTGTGTGTGTGTGTATGTGTGTGTGCATGTGTGTGTGTGTGTGTGTGTGTGTGTGTGTGTGTGTGTGTGTGTGTGTGTGTGTGTGTGTGTGTGTGTGTGCATGTGTGTGTGCATGTATATGGGTCTACTTCTGTTCTTCGAAAACACACAGTAGCAAAATAACTACTGAGATGCTCTTTGCTAATTTTGTGGAAGAAAAGATGGCCATTGCAACACTGCTCCTTCTTTTCACATGTGTTTTCATGCACAGAAGGAATGGGCTAGTCAATTCTGTAGAAAGGATGCTCGAGGTACTCCATAAAGCACTCCAAACAGATGGCTCCTACTTCATGGACTAAGGTGACAATTTAAAACTGAATCAGCATGAATCAGCTGAGGTAGTGGGAGATGTTAGTGTTATTGATAGGCACAGATGTCTGAGAAAAGAATGTCATAGAATTAGTGATATGATGGAAGAGTAAATGGATGTATATGCTCTAAATCTACTGCAGGACAGTGGAAAGAACCTGTCTTTGGGAGAGAAAAAATAAATGCTGACCATTTCTTTCTCTGCTAACAAATGAAGACAATTATGAGGTTCCCTGGGATCAGGATGGTGGTTACATCTAAAACACAAGTATTTATTTGCAGCAATAAACAGTTGTTGTAGATTCACAGCCTGGTACATTGAATCAAATTTGAGACATATCAGTACTCATGTCTTGCTATTTTTAAACCGTCTTAGTAGAATGAATAATACATTTTACATATTATTGCATATTTCACTTCATGTCCTGTGTGTGCATCTGGTCGGGTTTCTCAGAGTACTGAGGACTGAAAAGCCTTGGCTAAGTAGTTTTGGGTTTGACTATTTTGTTGCCTATAGAGCTAATAATGCCACTGTTACTGCTGTATTGGCTGCCTCTGCCTCAGCGGATGAGTGCTTTACTGTAGAGGTGGACAGTAACTTTGCATTTGTATATGAATTTTCTTGTTGGTGGACACACACTGTTGTCAATTTATATGTGCTTTCAAGACCATGTCATCCCACAAGTTACTGAAGAAAATCTCACCCATAGGCTTGTCTACTACAGCAACTCAATGGTTTCAATCTTTTCACTTGAGCAAAAACTAGTGAATAAAATGGTAACTCTTTACATTCACATTTCTACTCATCCCTACAGGGGTCCCCACAGGGATCAGTTATGGGATCCCTATTTTTCAGCATCTTTATTAACGAAATACCTATAATTACACCTCAGTGCTCCTTCAATATGCAGATGATTCCAATAACATCAACAATACCTCCAGCCTCCCTGACAATCTCAATCAGAAAAGTGTTATCAGTGGAAAAATATGGCTGATTAATTCTAATCTATCTTAGTATCATATTTCAAAAACTAAAACTCACAGGGAAAATAACAAATGAAAAACAGTATGTTGTGTTAAGAATGCAATATATTGTGCACAAAAAATGCATTGTATTTAGTTTAAAAATAATCAGGCCACAATGAACCTAAAGCATAGAAATGTGGATAATCGTATCAATCCAAAGCCGTCAACGTTTTGCAGCCTTCAAAGTGAGATCACTGTTAGTTGATATTTTGCCATTAATGTTATGGAGCAAAGTGGCAGTAATGTTCATTATATTCTAACCGGGATTGTTATATTAACTAACTTAGTTGCTTCATTGCATGAAATTTTTGTTGACATATTTATGGCAAGGAAGTGAGGTGACATTATTCTGATTAAGTTCTGTTGCTGATCTTGGAAAAAAAGTGTGACTGTTTTTATGGGACAGTATGTTTTATTATTATTGATGATCAAATAAAGTTTCACTTACACATCTACCATGTAATGAAAAAGAGAAAAATGTGACTACTCTATAGGGCAAAGCATTTCATATCTGATCATGGATGCAAAAATCACTGCTACAACATACCATCTGCTGAGTCTCACATATGGTTCAGCAATCTTTATTATTTTACAATAGAATCTGCTCTGAAAATTAGAGTAGTGCTACAACAAAATAATTAAATTTGCTAGCATCATACCAAATCAAACACACTATTACACTGCCATCAAAGATGTAAACTAACTTGAATTTGCAAATATTCTTAAATTCACTCAGCTAAAAACAGCACTTAGTATCAGCTATCAACCCAGCAAATGTTCTTCCATTTCACCTCTGCTACAGTGGTACCCTCCCATTCACACAAAATCCACTAAGGAGCATGCTCACATCAGCCACTCTTATAAATCCCGTATCTATTCGATGTGTACTGTATTTGCTGCTAAAATGTGAAATTCTCTCCCCATAGCTCTCTGCCTAATCAGACATACCTACATGACTGTCAGTTATGCCCATGTACTGACTGCCCAAAGTAATTCCACTCTATTTCCAATATGTCTGTCTTCACTAAACTTTCCCAACTCTTCACCCTCCACTAGGATTCACTGCTACACTTCTCTCCTCCACCCTCCAGCCATTAACTACTTATATCCCTCAACTTCTCCATCTCTCTACCACAAATCCTTCCTTAGACATTTTCACTTTCCATTTTATCCTGTTTAAATAACTTAGAGCTATTTGTGTATAAAATGCATTACAGTTGAATTTTACATATCCTGAATTGTAGAACTATTGTATAAAAAACTGCAATTGTTATTTTCTCTTGTACTATATGCATAGCCTATCTGTCAGAAAAAAAATGTTCTTTTTTCTCATAGTAACTCTGTACAGAATGTTCTGTAATTTTTTATCAATGTTAGTAATAATTGTCATGATTTTGTACATCTCATGTTCACTTTGTACACTTCTTTTTATCTGAGTTTTTCTCCCCAGGACATCACTGAAAATGGGTTTCTTTTTACCTAGTTGGACTTTGCCAATAACAAAAGTGATAAGTAGATAAGGTAAAATAAAATAAAAATAAATAAATAAGTTAGCCCTTTAATGTGCAACTAGGAAATGACAGGGAAACAGCACTCTATTCTTATTAAAAACAATCTCCTTTTCATGACAAAGTACCTCCTCTAATAGCACAAGCAGCAGCTAGCTGAAACACCAGTGCATCATCAATATTATTCTTGTTCCAGCTGTCCTTTAACCAGAAAGTTTCCAACAACTATAATAACTTTAAAGTCTTACTTCTGGAAATTCTAGTTGAAGTGAAACCACCAAACACCATTATAATTCTAGGGTACTTTAATATTAAACTTCTTAGCCCAATAAAGCATACATGCAAGACTATTTAACTGACCAAGACATCACCCATCTAGTTCAAAATCCCATCAGATTCACCCTATAGTCAAGCAATCACCTAGTACTTGACCTTATATTTAACTGTATGCCCAATAGTATCTCTGCCCTTACCATTAGCCCATCTCTCCTTGAAACAAATTTACTCTCAACTCTGTGAATCCTTATAAAACCAAAGAGTCCTACTTCCACCCAACATGGCTTATGATCCAGACAAAATGTCATGACACCCTTATATACATTCACTGATGATATTGTAGAGATGGTGTGCAATGGCTGCCTTACAGGAACAATCTTCATTGATTTGATCTATGTTCTTTGACCGGGTAGATTACTCACTGATCCTTAGCTCATATACTCAAGCTGGAATTGAAACCCAAGCTCTCATTTGTTTTTAAATCTTTCTCACATGTAGAAACTTTTCAGTTCAATTAAGTAACTCAAAGTAACTCCCTTTTTTTAAAGGTACACCCGAGTGCTCCATTCTTTCACCAACTCTTTTTTCTTTATTTAGCAACCAAATTTATTGTCTTATTACAAATTCTTATCATCTTGGTTATCTACAGGACCAACATGTTACACAACAGCAGCATAATAATAATAATAATATAAATAAGAAACATGGGATAAGAAAGGTGAGAGAGTCCATGTGATTGACATAGAGACTGGTAATGGAAAAGAAACAGCAATAAAGGTCGGTTTAGTCAGGATTTGAGTAAGATTATAGCCACAAGGAGGAAGGAGATGATCTGCAAAATGGTCAAAACTATTTAACGTTACCTTGGCAGGAAGAGGTCCATTGGCTCTTCCTCTCCCCCAACTGCCTGACTGCCTTTTATTCTCCTTCTCAAAAAGCAATGCTGCTTTGAACAAAACAAAATAATTTTAGTCCTTCAGAACTGGAGCATAATTTGTTGCAAATAAATCCCTCTGAAAATCATCAGTCAGTTCACATGCATACGTATCTGGCTAGATCAACAGGTTAACTTCTCTTATCATGTATAACTAGTAAAAAGAAAATGTCAACTCTCAACTTTGTGGGGCTAAGAAAATATCT
This sequence comes from Protopterus annectens, assembly GCF_019279795.1. Taxonomy (NCBI): domain Eukaryota; kingdom Metazoa; phylum Chordata; order Ceratodontiformes; family Protopteridae; genus Protopterus; species Protopterus annectens. The sequence goes on from NC_056727.1 coordinate 784,557,805, forward strand.
CTTCTATCCCCTGAAGGGAGGATATCAACTGACAAAGTTATGCTCCTCTTCAAACTAAACAAACCACCTTCACCACAAAAAAGAACCTGCTGGTCCTAGTAGAAACCTCCATAAAGCATATAGAAATCTATAAACTACTTAACTTGGAATGCTGCCATGTTTTGACTAGCTGTCTCACACTGCAGACCTTTACCTACATCCTCAGGTGATTAAAATCAACCTTTCCTTAAGACTCCCAGGACCAGACTACATTTCACAGGACAAGCATATTCTGTGTTAGTAACACAAACATAATAGTCCATTCCTACAAATCTAAGACTGATATATCGCTTTTCAAAATGTATAACCCAAATCAAAAAGTACTTATCTAAAGCAATTTAAAGCAATATCCTGTAAATGCTTTACCCAGATAGGTACGTGTAACACAAGTACCCTACCAAATTCATCATTTTGTCTTTCTTTTAAAACTCATTCCCTTCAAAAACAAATTGTTTCCAATGATAACTTTCCTTTCATAGGTTTATAGATTCATAGGTGTGCACTAGGCTAATGGCCCTGAAGCCTTTAAAAGCCTAGCCCATAGGATTACCCTGGCAACATGCCACCCAATCTTAGTTTCCAGTGCCTGTGTCGAATAGAGCCACTGGAGTGATCCCCAGGGTGAATTTTTCTATTTCCTATCCACCCATCAAGATTTCTCTTGAAGAGAGCCTGTGAGGTGCTCTGTTTGATGTGTATGGGAAGTCTATTCCATTGCATGGGCAGTCTCTGGATTATGAACCTGTCCCTCCAGCAAGTTCTGTTGATTGCGGTAATGAAGTTTAGGTCTCTATAGCATGTGATGTGGAGGGATTGGAATTTCTATAGACTTTAGATGTAGCATTTCTAACAGAGCTGGGTCAGACATGGCAGAGATCACCTCTAAGTAGGTGATATGAGACAAAGAATAGTTGATATTTTTTAGTCTGTCCATATAGGACAAGTATACTAAAAATGTCCAAAAACTAATAGGCACAAGACAAGACGAGCGTACACTGCAAAGTCCAACAAGGTTTAATAGCTGAGTAAAACAAGCTTACAGCAATCAGCACTCCGGTAACTGCCAAGCAATAAAAAGTTAAAAAACGATCTGGCTGCACAGAATCCAAGTTGCAAATTGTAAAGCGCTTTTCGTTAGGAAACACTTCTCCTAACTTCTTCAGACAATAGTGCTCAGAAAGAAAAAAACAAGTTTAAGTACTATCCTAGTGACTCATACTTGTTAATACAATTAAGCCAATTAAGCACAGTCACATAATTCAAAGGTGTAATCCTAAAATACTGAAGTCAAACAGTTTGTTTTTTGTTAAGTCATTAGGTAAAATGAGTGCCTTAGTTTTATAAAAAAACAAAGTTCTGTTGTCTTATAACAGAACATATAGTAAATTAAATAGTATTAATTAAAATCGTAGTTAGTTCACTTTACTTATAACTAATGTTCAGGGACCCGTGGAAGTAGTAATCTTTTCATAAAAAACTGTGTTGTGTAATGTTTCTTTTAACCTATAAAAGGTGGGTGTAAAGTAGCAATTGTAACCTCCCTAGGGCTAATGAGCATCTATTATTTAACCATCCAACAAAAATAATGTGTGTGCAAAATCAGGAAAATTAACAGAGACCGGAGGGACTATGCAAACGGACCAGCTTACCCAGACCCGCCCCCATCACAAATATTGAATGCCCTTAGAGGTTTTAATACCACAAGGGGTACATCTGATAATAGTAACGGCAATCAAAATGAGGGTTTACCAGGGTCTAGAAATCAAGGGGCACTAAATGAGAATGAAGCCCACCAAAACAACTACTTCACAGACCAGGATGATGAGGACAACAATTCTCAGATGGCGGGCGTGAGTTCAAATAATGTTCCAAAAAACTCCATGAATAATCGGGGGCAGGGGGTGAACAAATCTACTCCCAAGCAACAGAGGAAATACAACACAAGGAGGAACAACAACAACAGGAAGAAGAGGTGACCTTTCACCAAAGGGCCAGTTCAAACAGCCCCTCTTGTAAAGTTGTAATGAATAAAAGCAGAGATTTCAAAATTTACAACTTTACCGAATACACTATCGACCCTCTATTAGTTGAAATTTTTGCAAAAGGACTTACATTCAATCCAACTCATGCTACGGATTTAGGGTCCTTATTACTGGACTTTACACTAGAAAACTCAATTTACAATTAATGTTGGATAACGGGAACTACAATGGGAACCCAAACTTGTATATTTCTAGTACATTTAATCCCCCTTTACACCCGTCCATTTTACTATTTAAAAGAATGTATGAAATGGACTTTAGGGCTTTTATTAACTGTCAACTCAAGTCTGAATTAAGGACCAACTTGAACAAGAGTGAAAGAGAAGCTCTAAGCAACTTTAGACTTTTACCAGTCCGCCTAATGAAACCTGACAAAGAGGGTGGACTGGTCATTATGCACAAAATGGACTACAAGGAAAGAATGGGGAAGATACTTGAAAGTAATGCATATATTAAAGTGAGCCTGAATGAATTGAACATAGCATACAACCGTATCAGAATGTTCCTGAATGATATGCTCATTGACTCACTCATTGACCTTGACATGTTTAATTATTTGTCAGTACTATCACCTAGACTACCTGTACTTTTTGGAATACCTAAAATCTACAAGAATCAAGGAGAACCACCTATGCACCCCTTAGTGGATGCTCGACAATCAATCACCTATCCTTGTGCTAAGGTTATAGATGACATTCTGAAGAGATTTGTGGCCCTGGAACCTCAGATTTGCAAAGACTCTTAGACATTTTTGATGAGTATTAACTCTTTAGCTTATAATGAGCACTTTTGTTTTTTAACAGTGGATGTTTACAATCTATACACGGTGATCCCACAAACCTTGGGAACAGAATGGGTTATCGACCATATGAGATTTAAAGGGGTGGAATATTCAGAACTGAGATTGGTGGAGGAATTGCTAGGTATAACACTGTCCAATAACTATATTACCTTTGAAAAAGAATTTTTCAGGCAGCAGATTGGTGTAGCTATGGGATCCGCTTGTGGAGCTAGTTTTGCCAATTTAGTCATGACCAAATGGGAAAAAGCCACCATTTTTGATAACCCTGGACTGAATGAGTGTATTTATTATTACACCCACTTTTTAGATGACATTTTTATGACTATTAAAGGGGGTGTTGAACTAGCTGCTGAAATTCTGGAGCAGTTTAATAGGTCCACCACCTTTCTCAGGTTTACTAGTAACTTCCACATAGATTCTATGAGCTTCTTGGATGTTGAACTATCTAAAGATAGAGCCCAGAAAAAATATCTAGCAAGGATTTTCCAAAAAGAGTACTTACCCTAACTCATTCTTACATTACACTAGTTTTCACCCGCTGCACCAGAAGAGGAGTGTAGTCAAGAGTCAACTGGTACAAGTGGCCAAGAAGATTACAGAGGATGACCACTTCTTTGAGGAATGTGAACTCTTGAAGTCCATGTTCCTCAAGAGGGGGTACCCCATTGAGTTAATTGCTGACCTTATAAGGGATGTGAGTAGTAAAAGGGCCTCTGGCCACTTCAGACCCATCCTCTCCCAAGAATGGACAGCAGTTCACACTTTTGAAACCACCATCTCATTAGAGATAGAACTGAGTAACCCCGTAGTTAGGAATAGTATTGGACCACAAAGGGAGCAAAATTGTTTGAGATTCATGACTACATTCTCTTTAGATTATAAAGCCCTGATCACAATACTGGGCAAAAACTGGCAGTTGTTACTGTCCGATAGGGATATATAAGAAAAGTTGGGAGACAAACCACTGGTCACTTGGAAAAAAGGAAGGAACCTAAAAAAACTTAATGAAAGTAGTAACAGCACATTTAGAGGCACCCCAGGGACATTTAAATGTGAGGCATGTAACCAGTGTCGACACATTGCTACAGGGTCAAAATTCATTATTAGGGGACGAGACTATTTCCTGAAGAACAAGTTTAACTGTAACTCCAAAGCCTTAGTCTATGTAGCATTATGTCAGTGATGCCCTAGTTTTTACGTAGGCAAGACTGACCGTAAGTTTAAGGAGAGGATTTACGAACATGTTTATTACATTAACAAAAGGAAAACAGAGAGCCCGCTAGCTAGACACTGCAGTGAAAACCCTAACCACAGTTTCAAATTTAAGACCATCGACTCAATTGAGATGAATAGTAGAGGAGAGGTGTCTACACTTATGTTGGAGAAATTGGAATTTTTGTGGCAGCTTAGACTCAATGCATGCTTTCCACCAGGCTTGAATGAAATGACTTCTATTCTATGTGTACTAAAACTAAAGAGCCTTAAGAAATAGTAGCTGCACACACATTATTTTTGTTTGATGGTTAAATAATAGATGCTCATTAGCCCTAGGGAGGTTACAATTACTAAGTTACACCCACCTTTTATAGGTTAGAAGAAACATTACACAACACAGTTTTTATGAAAAGATTAATACTTCCATGGGTCCCTGAACATTAGTTATAAGTAAAGTGAACTAACTATGATTTTAACTAATACTATTTAATTTACTATATGTTCCATTATAAGACAACAGAACTTTGTTTTTTTATAAAACTAAGATACTCATTTTACCTAATGACTTAAAAAACAAACCATTTGACTTCAGTATTTTAGGATTACACCTTTAAATTATGTGACTGTGCTTAATTGGCTTAATTGTATTAACAAGTATGAGTCACTAGGATAGTACTTAAACTTGTTTTTTCTTTCTGAGCACTATTGTCTGAAGAAGTTAGGAGAAGTGTTTCCTAACGAAAAGCGGTTTACACTTTGCAACTTGGATTTTGTGCAGCCAGATTGTTTTTAACTTTTATTGCTTGGCAGTTACCGGAATGTGCACCAGACTACTGATTGCTGTAAGCTTGTTTTACTCAGCTATTAAACCTTGTTGGACTTTGCAGTGTGCGCTCGTCTTGTCTTGTCCATATAGGACAAGTGTTTAAGGCCTAGGATCCTCTTTTTGAGGTACGTTTGTGGCCACTCCAGTTGTTGCAGGTGTCTAGTGAGGTATATGCCAAATGGGGCATTGTACTCAATGACTGGCCTAATGAGGGAAGAGTATAGCGAGACAATGACCTCTTTCTCCCTGGATGCAAAACCCTTAGTAATGAGATGTGCCACATAGAAGGACTTTCTGACCACAGTGGCAGTGTGGTGGTCAAAAGAGAGGTTGCTGTCAACCTGTGTTCCCAGATCTCTTATAATGCCTTCTGTGTTAGTGGACTACCATCAATGTGGTAGTTTATGGGAACTGGGTTTTTTTCTAAAGGGGATGACGACATATTATTTTCTCATTGAGCTTAAGGCCATGGTTCTGACATCAGTCATTGGTCTCAGTGAGGCCTTTCTGTAGGATGTCAATATCACTTGGGGAGTTAATAATGGCTCCCAACTTGCAATTGTCTGCGAACTTTGTCAGCCAGAGTCCCTTCATGTTGGACTGGACATCTGAGAAGTAGATACCAAACAGGAGAGGACCCAGGACCAATCCCTGTAGGACTCCACTCATGACTGGTTGGCAGTCTGACTTGGAGTCAGCTACTTTCACACTGTGGGTTCTATCTGTCAGCCAGTTTGTAACCCACCTAATGATATAGGGGTTGATTCCTAGCTTAGTGCATTTTTCTATGATTCCTGAGTGGGGAATAGTATCAAAGGCTTTGAACAGATCAAGGTAGTCTGTATGAACCACCTTGCGTTCATCCACAGCTCTGGTAACTGACTCAAAGAAGTCAACCAATTTGAGCAAGCATGCTTTACCCTTCACAAAACCAAACTGTGTGGGATCCAGAGTTTGGAGATTCCCTATATCCTTGTCTATTAGTTCCATGATGATGCATACCATAGCTTTGCATATCAGACTTGTCAGGCTAATGGGGCAATAGTTCCCAGGGTCTGTAGTTGTTCCTCCTTTGTGGAGAGGGATGACTATAGCAGTGTACCATTCGATAGGTACAAAGCCTGAGGTGAGGCTGTGGTTGAACAGAGCACACAGATGAGATGCCAGTTCACTCTGTAGTTCATGTAGAACACAGCCAGGGATATTGTCAGGTCCCACAGAAGCTGTATTCTTGGCCTTGGACAATGCTGTTTTAACCTATGCAGTAGTAATACTAGGTGCCTGGCAATCTACTGGTATTGTGATTGATCCTTTGGGGGGGAAGAGAGGGGAAAAGTTGTCACTGAATCTGTTGGCCAGTATATTGGCAATATCTGTTGGCTCGGTATAGGAGGTACCAGTGTGCAGTAGCTCAGAGAAAATATGGGTAATGCCATGGAGATTCTTTACATAACTATAGAAGGCCTTGTGGTTGTCTTTGCTATCTGTTGCAATTCTGTTTTCATAGCTAGCTTTAGAGGATTTGATGAGGGATCTCAACTTTTTGTTGAGGCTGATAAGGGAGCTTTTCCAGTCTTGGGACGTCACCTTATTCTGCATTAGTTTCCTCCTTCTGTTGTTGAGTTTGGTTATGGCAGAAGACCATCAAATTGGCTTCCTTTTTTTGGAGGAGAGTGTCTTGGTTCTATTGGGTATGGGGAAATCCATGCATTTGTGTACATATTCGTACAGTGCATTGGTGTATGATTTGGTGGTCATGCAACTATTCTCCATTTGCATGGGTGACGTGAAGTTAGCCACCTCTGTTCTTAGGAGCCCAAAGTTAGCTTTGGAGAAGTTTTTCATGGTGGTTACCTTTGTGTGTGTGTGGGGTGGGTATATGGATTTCCAAGGTGATTAGTTTGTGGTCGGATCTAGCCAGGGAGGAGTTGACTATTGGTATAGTGCAACAGTCACCCATGTTAATAATGATGATGTCAAGGATGTTGCTACCTCTAGTCGAGGTAAGAACGAGCTGGTCCCGGGCATTGGATTTAATGAATTCCAAGAAATGTTGGGCAAGTGTATTGGTACATAAGTAGTTTTCACAGTTAATGGAAGGGTAGTTGAAATCGCCCAGTATGAGTGTATTAGGGTGGACCCTAATATTCTCCAGGGTTCTTAGGAACATGGGGTGAGTGTCTTGTGACATGGTTGGGGACCTGTAACAGGCTATAACCTGAATCGCTGTCTTAACCAATGTTAGCTGCACCTGAAGTATCTCTGATGCATGATCTTGGGCTACCAGTCTCGAGATGTGCACATCCTTTCTGAATATGGAAACACCACCACCTTTGGAGATTGGTCCAAGTGCTGGTGCCTAAAGGTGTGGAATGAGTTATAGCCTGGTAGTGCAGTATGCTTTATTCTGCCTTGAATCAGGTCTCTGTTACAGCACAAATGTCAATGTTCTCCATTTTAAGGAGTGCTTTGAGCGAGTGTATTTTGAGATTTAGACTTCTAGCATTGAGCAGCATGACCCTCAGATTGCATTTGTTTGTAGCTGTTATGGTGGTAATTTGGTCTTTGGAACACCACCTAAAAAAGGCAACATAGGGGTGGCAAGAACCTTGGCCAGTATCCGGAAGACCAGGAGTGACAGATGCAGGCCATCTCTGGCAAAGCATTGTGGTCTGTCAATCATGTCATCCCAGGCAGACAGATACTGGATCCCCTTAGAATTACACCAGAAACTTAACCAGTTGTTGAAATCAGTCATTTTCTGCTTGTACTGTGGTATCATTCTGGGTGATGGCAGGATGCTGCTCAGGGCTAGGGTCGTACCTGCCTGGGCTGCATAATCTGAGAGCTCCATGTCTCTTTTCATGTAGTCAAGGGAGGTACGTCTCAGGTCATTCACACCCACATGACAATGACAGAGTCATATTTGTACCTGTTGTTGAGGGACCTGAGTGCATGCATTATATGGCAGATCATGGCACCTGACAGGCAGCTGACAGTTAATTTTTCCTTATTTAACCTAATGAGTGGGACATCAGTGAGCCTCACTATTGAGTCATCTTTGACTAGTGTGCTGGGCATGCTGTTTTGCCTTAGGGGCTTTAGTTGAGTGGCACACTGTTTAGGAGAGTTATGTGTTGTGATTAGTGTTGTGTTGTGGTGGTTGAGTGTGTTTCTGCCTTAGAGGTCTCTGCTGTTTGGGTAGATTTTTATTGAGAGCCACCACAAAGGTGGGTGTGTGATTTGGTTTTTTATGTGAAGGCAGGGCTGCTGTGTGTTTTGGAGGGCTACGTGTTCCATGTGGCGTGGTACAAGTGTTGACCTTCTCCGCTTGACCAGCTATTACGGTCTTGGCTGGAGAGTGTGTGGCTTCCAATTTGGATATATAAGTTGCATCTCTTGCAAGTCTGAGTGTTGAGAGGTAAGAGGAGAGGGTTTTCAGTGTACATCAGGCAGTTGCTACATTGCCTCAGGATGCCCAAGTTCACCTGGTTAACAGGAGAAAGCATAGGGAACTGACCTTTAGACATGCCTGGAGGGGTGGGCATTAATAATAAGTACTGGAGCTGTTTTCTTGTAGAACGTTAAGTGCTGGTAGCACTTTTATGTGCTACAATAATTGTTACAAGAAGTCTGGTATGGTAAAGTGCTAGACTAATAAGCTAGCAAAAGTGCAGGAGAGGAGAGAATGAGCAGATCTAAGGGAAAATTTGAAAAGCAGACTTTGGCACTTCTCAGAAGCTTACAAACCATCTTGGATACAACAAACCTCTATCTGGACTAGTCTAGTTACAAGAAAGGGGGGAAACAAGCGCAGCATGGGTTTTAAAACCAGAAAGTTGAAAGAGATGGAAAAATTCCCAAACGGCCAATAAACTACAAATTCTGGGCCAAAAAACACTCCTCTTGTGGTAGATAGGCTACCTAGTGCTTACCACTCACACTGATAAGCTAGAAGGCTTCCCTCCAACACAGAAAGGCTTGGGGGGTCAAAAGCTTACATACAGTCCTGGATACAGCAAATCTGCATCTGGACTAGACTAGTTACAGGAAAGGAAGGAAAAGAACCAAACGTGGGTTTTTAGACCAGAAAGTTGAAGGAGATGGAGAAAACTGCCCAAACAGCCAATAAACTACAATTTCGGGGCCATAAACTACTCTGCTTGTGGTAGATAGCCTACCTAGTGCTTATCACTCCCACTGACAAGCTAAAAGGCCTCCCTCCAACACAGAGAGGCTTGTGGGGCTCAGAAGCTAACAAACAGTCTTGGCTACAGCAAATCTGTATCTGGATTAGACTAGTTATAGGAAATGTGGGAAACAAGCGCAAATGTAGGCTTTTAAACCAGAAAGTTAAAGGAGATGGAAAAAAGTGCTCAAACGGCCTATAAACTACACTGTCTGGGCTAGAAACCACTCCTCTTATGGTAGATAGGCTACCTAGTGCTTACCACTCTCACTGATAAGCTATAAGGCTTCCCTCAACACAGAAAGGCTTGGGGGCTCAGAAGCTTACAAACAGTCCTGGATAGAGCAAAACTGTATCTGGACTAGACTAGCTACAGAAAAGACAGGAAACAAGCACAAACATGGGATTTTAGACCAGAAAGTTGAAAGAGATGGAAAAACTGCCCAAACGGCCAATAAACTACAATTTCTGTGCCAGAAACCACTCCTCTTGTGGTAGATAGGCTACCTAGTGCTTATCACTCCCACTGACAAGCTAGAAGGCTTCCCTCCAACACAGAAAGGCTTGCGGGGCTCAGAAGCTTACAAACAGTCCTGGATACAGCAAATCTGTAACTGGACTAGATTAGTTACAGGAAAGGCAGGAAACAAGCTTAGAATTATTATTATTTTTTTGTACAGAAAAGCAGGTAAAACAGCTCTAAAAACAATTCAAGTGCAGTGCAAGCTAGCGCACTTGAGTGTGTAGCAATATTAAAGCAATTTATCCAAACTGTATTCTGAACTGAATTCAATTATTGTTTTATTCAACCCTGAACAGTTAAAAAGTGCCAAAAATATACTTATCACCTGAGAAGCGCACCCAGTCAAAACACAAAGTAAAGTGGAAATGGAGAAAGGGGAAATAGAAGATAATTCAAGGTTAAGTGCCTAAGTGGGTTGGCCTACTCAAATGCTCTCTCTGTATTAGGTAAAATGAGCTAATGACACTAGACTGGGATAGAGCTGGGATAGAGCTGAACAGGTGGGACTGGTAGGAGTGTCTGAAATCAAAATATGATCTCACTGTACTCAGTTGAGTGAGCAAATGAGATGGACCCAGGAGGAGTGTTCAAACACAAATTTAAACTAAAAAAAACACTACTTTATATTCACTTCCCAACCCTCTTGTACTTTTTTTTCTCATTAAAAATCTAAATAATCTAACTTCTGGTTCAACTCAGTGTAGCCTATTCTCATAGGTTCATAGGTTCATACTAGGCTATCTGCCCGAGGGCATTTACAAGCCTAGCCCATCGTTTTGTGGCTTACGCCACCCCTTTAGTATGGGGAACTATACCCATTATTTTGCTGTGCCTCTGTCGAGCAGTGACACTGAGGTAATCCCTGGGGTATATCTGCGATCTCCCATCCATTGGTCAAGATTTCTCTTGAACAAGGCCAGCGAGGTGCTCTGCCTCACATATACCGGGATTTTGTTCCACAGCATAGGGAGTCTTTGGGTGATGAATCTATCCCTCCAGCACGTCCTATTAATAGCCGTGTCGAGGTTTAAGTCTCCGCCCTTGTGGTTCTGATGGATCTAGATTTTTTGAGGTGAAGCATATTCATCAAATCTGGGTTTGACATGGCCTTGTATGTTAGGCAAAGGTCACCTCTGAGCAAGCGGTGGCGACTGAATAGAGCTGGAGTTCTTTCAGTCGGGCAGCATAGGACAGATTTTTGAGACCCTTTATCCTTTTGGTGAGGAACTTTTGTGGCCTCTCCAGCTGCTGCAAGTGCCGGGTCAGATACATTCCGAATGGGGCATTGTACTTAATCATTGGTCTGATGAGTGATGAGTATAGGGAGACTATGACCTCCCTTGATCTAGATGAGAATCCCTTCATGATAAGGTGGGAATGTAGAAGGTCTTCCTAACTACTTTAGCTACATGGGTGTCGAATGGCAGACTACTATCAACCTGGGTCCCCAGGTCCCTGATAACTTCTTCTGTGCTCAGTGGATTGCCACCTATTTGGTAGCTAGGGGTAACCTTGTTTTTCCAGAAGGGTATGACTATGCATTTTTTGGCATTTAACTTTAGGCCATGGCTCTGTCACCAGTTATCCGTTTCTGTGAGACCCTTCTGAATGACATCTGTGTCAGATGTGTTTTCTACTATGGTGCCCAGTTTGCAATCATCTGCAAACTTTGTCAGCCATAACCCTCCTGTGTTTGCTTGTACTTCGGAAAAGTAGATGACAAACAAGAGTGGGCCCAGGACTGAGCCCTGTGGGACACCACTTGTGACAGGCTTTGAGTCTGACATGGCGCCAGCAACTCTGACCCTGTGGGTTCTGTCACTCAGCCAGTTTGCAACCCATCTTGTGATGTATGGGTTAACATTTAAGCTGATGAGTTTTTCAATGATACCCGAGTGGGGTATTGTATCGAAGGCCTTCGCCAGATCGAGGTAGGCTGTATGGACTGCCTTTCCTCATCAATGGCTTTGGTGACTGTTTCAAAAAGTCAACCAAGTTTAAAAGGCATGATCTGCCTTTGACAAAGCCAAACTGGGTTGGATCCAAAGTCTGCAAATTCCCTATGTCTTTGTTTATGAGGTCCATTATGATCCTCTCCATGGCTTTGCAGATAAGGCTTGTCAAGCTAATGGGCCGGTAATTTCCAGGGACGGTGGAGGCACCGCCTTTGTGAAGTGGGACCACAGCTGCAGTGCGCCACTCCCTGCGTACGTATCCAGAGGTAAGACTATGATTAAACAGCTGTCCTAGCTGTGGGTTTAATTCCTCGTTGAGTTCATGGAGCACACAGCCGGGGACACCATCAGGTCCCATGGATGCTGTGTTTTTGCTTTGGAGAGAGCAGTTCTCACTTGGGCGTTAGAGATGTTTGGGGGCTGCAATCGTTTGGTATAGATATCTCTCCTTTTGGGGGAGGGGAGAAGTTTGCACTGAACCTGTCAGCCAGTATGTTGGCAATGTCTGTAGGATCAGTAATCTTCACATCATTTTGAACTAGTTCTGAGCATATCTGGGAGTTTCCTCCCAGGTTTCTAACATAGCTAAAGAAGGCCTTATGATTGTCTTTTGAGTCTTTAGCTATTTTTCTCTCAAAATTTGCTTTGGATGATTTTATGAGAGCTCTTAGTTTTTTACTTATAGTGATCAAGGGTGTCTTACCTTTTAAGGATTTTGCTCTATCTTGTAGTAGCTTCCTCCTTTTGTTGTAGAGTTTGTTTATGGCTGGGGTCCACCAGACTGGACGCTTGCCTTTGGTACAAAGAGTCTTTGTTTTGCTTGGGATTGCCTTGTCCATGCAGTCCTGCAGGTGCTGGTAGAAGGCATTTGTAAGTGATTCAGCGGCTTGAGTACTGTTTTCCGCCGGCTCGGGGGCTTTAAAGGAGACCACACTAGTCTTTACAAGTGTGAAGTCGGCTTTCGAGAAGTTCTTTACTGTGGTCTTTTTTATTTCAGGTCGGGGTGGGATGAGGACCTCTAGCGAGATTAGTTTGTGATCTGATCTCACCAGTGAGGGGTATACTTCCGGTGTTGAACATTGTGCTCCCATGTTCGTGATGATGAGATCAAGTATGTTTTCTCCTCTTGTGGGGATGGTGACTAGTTGTTCCATGGCATTTGAGTTTATGAATTCCAGGAACTTTTGGGCTAGGGTGTTTGGGCTTGAGTAGTGTTCCCAGTCTATATTAGGGTAATTGAAGTCACCTAGTATGATGGTGTTTGGTGATACATTTATCCCCTCTAGTGTTTTCAGGAAGGCCATGGGAGGTTCCTGAGTTTGTGAGGGTGGCCTGTAACATGCTACAATTTGCAGCAGTCTTGCCTATGGTTAATTGCACCTGGATGGTCTCCGATGCATCGTGCATTGCCACCAGTCTTGAGGTGTGGGTGTCCTTGATGAATATGGATACCCCTCCTTTTTGGTATTGTCCGGATTTTGGGGCGTAGCATGATATGAGGTAAAACCTGATAGTGCTGGGGTGCTCTCAGGAGCCTTGAACCAGGTTTCTGTCACAGCACAGACATTGATGTTCTCCATACTGAGAAGGGCCTCGAGTGCGTGCATTTTGAGATTTAGACTTCTGGCATTGAGCAGCATTACCCTTAGTTTTTTTTTCCTTTTTTGTGTTCTAGGGTGGTAGGTTTAGAATTTGAGCCTTGCCTAAAAAAGGCACTATGGGGGTGGCAAGAGCCTTTGCCAATATCCGGAATCCCAGGGGTGACAGGTGTAAGCCGTCCCTTGCAAAGCAGCGTGGCTTGTCCAGCATGTCATCCCAGGCAGACAGACATTGGATCCCCTTTGGATGACACCAGAGTTTAAGCCAATTGTTAAAGCTGATCATCTTATCTCTGTATTGTGGCATCATTCTTGGTGAAGGTAGGATACTGCTCAAGGTCAGGGTCATACCTGCCTGGGCTACATAATCAGAGAGCTCCTCAATGTCTCTTTTCATGTAGTCCAAGGAGGTACGTCTCAGGTCGTTTACACCAGCGTGGACAATGACTGAGTCGTATTTGTACCTGCTGTTGAGAGACCTGAGTGCTTGAGTTATGTGGCGGATTCTAGTGCCTGACAGGCAGCTTACTGTGACCTTCTCCTTACTCAGTCTGGTGAGCGGGACGTCAGTGTGTCTGACTATGGAGTCACCAATGACTAGTGTGTCTGGCATTGTGTTTGGCCTTAAGGGCTGTGACTGTTTGACACTCTGACTGTGAGGTCTATGTGTTGCAGGTGTTGTGTTCTGAGGTGGTGGTTGTTTGGGTGTCTGCTTTGGTGGCCTCTGCTGTTTTGGTAGATTTTTGATCAGAGCCTCCGAGTATGTCTTTGTGTGTTTATGTGTATGATTTGAGGTTGTGATGGTACTATGTGAGACTGGGTCTATAGTGTGTGTGGTAACCTTCTCCTCCTGACTGGTCTTGCCAGTCCTATGTTGAGAGAGCTCAGCCTCCAGTTTGGCCGTATAATTGCATCTCTCGGATGTATTTGTGTTTTGTGGGAGGAGGAGAGGGTTGTCTGTGTACATGAGGCAATTGTAACATTGCCTCAATATTCCCAGGTTCACCAGCTGAGCAGGAGAGGACACTAGCAACTGATCCCTCGACATGCTAGAAGGAATAGACAAAAAAACTTTAAAAGAGATTCCGGGGGACTTGGGTGACCGAGAAATGGGGGTTTGCCTTTTTGGGGTACTATCTATGACAAAAGTGCCGTATCAAGGTAATAAGTACTGTAGGAGCAAGTGCTAGGTTTAACAGATAGAGAATAGTCTACTTGGAGTCAAGTAGAGATGATCTTTTTAGTTATAGGATACGCTGATTAGATCAGTAGTATAGTTCGAGGAAGCTAGTTTTAAGGGAAAATTTGAAGAGTGGACTTTAGGTAGCCTGAATAGTTTAAACCTGCTTAACCAGCGCTGCCCTAGTGTGCAACAGTGGCAACTCCGTGCTAAATCGCGCTAAAGTGCGCTAAAACGCGCTTTATAGCAGGGGGCTGGAAAAGACAGGAAATGACCCAAAATGGCCAATAGACTACAAGTTACTGCATTAAACCACTCCTCTAAGGGCAAACAGGCAGCTCAGTACTCCCCACTCTCACTGGTGAGTAAAGAAACTTCCCCCCTGACCAAACAAGGAAAATGGAGAAACACAGGAACCAAGACAAAGCCCAGGGATCACAAAATCTGGTCTCTGGAACACTAGTTAGGAAAGTACATTGTTAGTTGCCTTTGCCTTGTTATTGATCCTATTTGTTCTTTTGTAAAAGTTTTACTCAATGTGTTCTGAGATAAGGATTCAGTTGTCTGTAATAAACCTATGCTTCCATTTTAGTTGCATATTATAGTAACTGATGTACCTCCAAATCAATGTTATCAGTCCTCAACTCTCACATATTTTGTGTACCTATAATACAAATGAACGTATACTGATAAACACATGTACATATGGCATAAATATACAATGCATTACAACACTAGCATTGTGGAGTTAAAACTTCCATCATACTGCTACCCAAATGCAGTCAAACAATGAAAGCACTGATTTAGCTGTACTGTCTTCTATCTAAAGTTCTACATATGCCAATGGTGAATCATACTAAAACATAGTAAGGCATGCATTTCATCTAATTATTAGGCAGCAATGAATGGGTGTGGTATACAGGATGATAAAACCAGCCATGCAGACAGGCCTATGTCTGTAAACTGTGTATAATACAATAGTGCAGCAGATAGCACAGTGAATGTGCTGGGGTAGATTTCAGTCCACGTATGTATTAAAAATCCTAAAACATGTATTTGTTATGTATGTCATGTACATGTATTTGAGCGTAGAAGTTTGTATGTCTTTTCGCCTTTGTAGTGTTCTGTCAAGAACATGGAATGCAGTACATTCATACATGGTATATATGATCCTCACTCACTACTTACCCAATATCACTCATGCACTTTGTATATTTTGTCATGTGGGCAACCTATAACATTGCACATCCTGTGCCTGTCCACTAATGGTGCCATGTAAGACTGGTGGTGTGGCAGCTTAAGTGTTGGTCATGGCTATATATCAACATCATGCAAGGGTTGGAGACATGTAGGTAGGTGTGCAGGTTCATAGGTCATACTCAGTGATGGCTGTTTTATCTCACTAGAGTTGCCTATGCCTTTACAGTCTTCATGTCCATGCCCAGCTGCTTTTTTCAGCAACTTGCCCTTTTGTGGTGGCAGTATCTATAACTGATATACACATCCTCCTTTCCATTTTCCTCCACTATTTATATTTCATTTAGTTAGATCATTTCCAGTTGTTATCTGTTCTCATATTTTACCTGTCATCATGGTAACTGTTTATTGCACCATCTTAACTGTTCTGTCAGCTCCATGTTGACAAGGCTAGAAATGACCACACAGATTTAAGCATGTGGCTAAACCATATGATCATAAGATGTAATGCCACTAGGGCCCTTTCAAGCCTAGGTAGGTTTTATCCTGTTCAAGGGGGGCACAGGTGGAACCCCCCCAGGGCAAATTTACAGTTACTCATCCAATCAGCCAGATTGCATTTGAAGAAGGCCAATAATGTGCTCTGCTTGGCAAGAAGTAAGAGTGTATTCCAAAGATAACCTCTGGGAGACAAATGTGTCCCTCCAGCAGGTTCTATTAATGTCACATACTAGATTAAGGCCTTTAGAGTTAGTAACCATTGTACAATTTCACTTACAGATATGCAGCATTTACAATGAAGCAGGGTCAGATATTGCCTTATATGCAAGGCAGAGATCACTGCTGAGCAGTCTGCATGAAACAGAATCAAGTGACAGTGATTTCAGATGATCCTCATAGGACAGCTGCTGAAGACCTTGAATTTTCTTTGTGAGGAACATTTGTGGTCTCTTCAATTCCTGCAGGTACTTGGAAAGGTACATACCAAAAGGGGCATTGTACTCAATTATTGGCCTGATGAGGGAAGAGTACAGGAAGTTATAACTTTCTGGAGGCAATGCCCTTACTTATGAGATGACCTTCTTACCACTGTGGAGACATGGTGATGAAAGGTAAGGCTACCGTCAACCTGTGTGCCCAGGTCTCTCACCACTGAGTGCGTACCTAAGGTGTTATTATTGATGCGGTAGTTAGAAGGAACATCTCACTTACAGAAAAGGATGATAACACATTTTTTGCATTGAGTTTAAGGCCATGACTTTGGCACCTATCATTTGTTTGTGCAAGACTCTCTTGTAGGATGTTGACATAATTTGGAGATCCTATGATATTTCCCAGTTTGCAGTCATCAGAAAACATTGTCAGCCACAGACCCTTAGTTTTGGCTTGTACTTCGCAGAAATAGATTCCAAACAGTAGAGGTCCCAGGACTGATTCCTGTGGAACACCACTGGTTACAGGTCTGCTGTAGGAGGTGAAGTCCCCTATTTTGAATATATGGGTTCTATCAGTGAGCCAGTTAGTGATCCATCTGATGATATAAGGGTTGATACCTAGCTGGGTGAGTCTGTCAATGATGCCTGAGTAGAGGATAGTGTTAAAAGCCTTGGCTAAGTCTAGGTAGGCTGTGTGCACAGATTTCCCCTAGTTTAGACTGTGTGCACAGATTTCCCCTTGTTAAGGGCCTTGATGACTGTCTAGAAAATGTCCACCAAGTTTAATAGGCATGACCTCATTTTGACAAATCTAAATTGAGTAGGGTCAAGTGTTTAGAGATTACCTACATCTTTCTTGATAAGGTCCATGATGATACACTCCATGGCCTTACAAATAAGTCTAGACAGGCTAATAGGCTGATAGTTCCCAGGGTCAGTGGAAGCACCACCTTTGTGCAAGGGGATAACCATTAGCCATTTTGACTTGAGTATGGCAGCTGTATCACTGCAGGCTGGCAGCATATTGGAAGTTTGAGGCTTGACACTGTGAAAAGGAAAACTGCAAAACAAAATTAAATGCAATCCTTTTAGAATAACAACCAAATATAACATGTAATAGTCAGATTAAAAGTGTTTCTGTACCATGCAATGTGAAGTTCTGATTTATGTCTTTACATCGAATGTTTTGAATGTTGAGTGGTGTAACACTGAACGCCAGAACATCAAAATCAAAAATGCTGCAGTACTGTAGTGAAAGAGAAGCCAGCTGTAGGAAATCACGGTATACTGGGGATAGAAGCATCATTCCTTCCCCACTGTAGTCCACCTCAGATTTAGAATATATAACTAGCAAGGGGGCATGGAATGGTTGTGCCCCCCACATGGAGGGAGGGGTTAAAGGGGCTTGCGCCCTTCAAAAGATGTCTGGGTGTTTTTTCTTCTCTGAGATTGTTTTGATTTCAACATTTTCACTATCAGTGCTGTGGCACTTGACATACAAAATGTTTCATGTAAAGACAATAATCTGTGG
Source organism: Protopterus annectens (assembly GCF_019279795.1). Lineage (NCBI taxonomy): Eukaryota > Metazoa > Chordata > Ceratodontiformes > Protopteridae > Protopterus > Protopterus annectens. Next base: position 784,575,837 of record NC_056727.1, read on the forward strand.
AGATCTGCACCCTCCATACACCCAATACTTATACATGTGAACTCTGAGAGTGCTGTAGCTCAGCAAAGGGAGAATAATGCAAAATTAAGCATTTTTGGAGTTACTATCACACTTTAAAGGATTGCATTTATGGTCCTCAAACATGTGGCATTAACCATTTTAGGCCATATGTCTGGTATTACACGTTAAAATATTGCTTGGCTTTACCTTATGAGTAATTTCACATTGCCTTATTATGCTTTCTGAGTTCCTGTTTGGTGTTTCACAGTCTAACTTAAGAGAGTGCTGCACACTAACAAATATTATTGCAGACATCAGTAGGGGAGTGCTCTGCCCTTTGTACAACACAGCCACATACTTTGAGCACCAAGAATCATCTATGTGCCACAGCCACCATAGCACTCTGTGTCCACTGTCCATACATGTGCTTCTGCCTTTGAAATGTGAACCACGTGGACTCTGCAGACTGACTTTCTTGGTGTGTAGAGACAATTCTGAATCTCATCCTATATATTTTTCTATATTTTTGAATTTTATGAAAGGCATTAAATTGCCCAACGTTTTGGAATGAAGGTCTGTTTCTACAACTTTTGTTTTAAATAGTCATGTTTAAATACTGGCTTTACATTTACGCAGTCCTGCCTGTAACTAATGCAGCAGTCCAGTGTTTGTAGCTTATTCAAATTTAACCATGTTTACCTTTGCATGTTATTTTATGTGACAAGGGCATTTTTAGTAAAAAAAAGAAAAGAAAAGAAAAAAAAACTTAGGTTTGAACACTAAACTAAAATGTTGATTTGCTGACTGATTGATTGGTTAATGGAAGGTGACTCAGTTACTCAGTTACTGGTAAGAACAGCAGTAGAATATCAACCTGATAGTTTAATACCACTGATACATAAATAGAGAATGAAGTGAGAGTGGAGGCAAACTGAAATGGATACCAGAAAATAAACAAAATATGCATTACTGGCAACACTTATTTAACAGGAAAATAATTTGAATAATGATAATTTAAAGCATTAGAACTGCAACTGAATTAATACATATAAAGGGATTTCAATTGTCAAACAAATGCACTGGCTCTCCATACTTTCAAAGTATTTCATATTGTCATTTGCCATTGTACCTATATATTTCAAAAAAAGTCTGATGTTTGCATGCAATAATGAAAAGTATTGAATGACATATTAAAGTTGGTCAGAAACCCTTAATAAAATGACATTTGAGCTAAGGATAAAATAAAAAAATCTTACGGGTAACCACTAATATAACAAAGTTTGGTTAGAAAATTTTCATAGTCACAAAGAACTTCAGAGATAGAACACATTTAACACAATCTAATTAGCACCAGTATAATGACTCGTAGTCATTTATATTACAATCATTCTGAGGGTCATTTTTTTGCCTAATCACATGTACACAACTGCCACAAAATGCATCACATTTTTTATACCTTCCACATTAGCAGTCAGGCACTAATGTTTCAATGAGTTGTTGATTAAAGGCTTAAATGCTGTGATAATCAAGCTAAGTCTTGTCTGCTCTGTAAAATAATGACTGCTTATGAACCATTAATGACTGAAGTGGGGTGCTTCATTATAAAAAGCACCTGGATACGATGAACTTAATTTACAACTGGTAGAGTTTTTTTATGTTAAGTAATTAAGGTTGCCTCTCAAAGGAATTTATGTGTATCAGCAATCACTCTTAGAATGATGGTTGCCTGTAGCTTTGTGATGGAACAGATATGAGTAAAAAACAAAAAGATGAAATGATGAATGTATAAATGAAAGCTATTTCCTTTTACTAAAGGAGCAATCTCACATAAAGCAGAATCGTAACAACGAATCATCAATTTGATGAAACTGTTACATTTTACACATATGTTCTAAGGCATTGGCTGGAACTGTTAAAATAATTTTAAATAAACAGTTCCATTTTTCAACAAGCCAGTGAAGTACGCATTTCTTTGATTGAATATTTTTCCACTAAAAAGTCAGTTACCTATCAGTAAAACTATAATGTTTGCATAAGCATAGTCTTGGATACATAATTGATGTATCCCTTCTCTCATGAATAAAGTTTAGAATCATGCAAACCTTCTAATGGTAACTATATGAAATTTTGGGACCCAGTAAAACAAGTCCCAAAATGTGGGGATTGAATGGCTGAAATAACGAACTTCTATATTCAAAGTCCATTTCTCAGAATATTCCCTTTACTCTGAGGTATGGTAATTTCAGTGTTCGTATATATATATATATATATATATATATATATATATATATATATATATATATATATATATATATATTTAAGTTCAGGGGGTGTAAGGGGGCTTGCACCCCTACAAAAAAAAAATTTAAGAAGAACGATTTTCAACATTTGTTCTTCTCCTTTGTTTTCAGTCTTTTTTCCCAGCTTGTTGGTATTTGGCATTTTGAGTGCTGACATTTCAATAGGAGCTGCATTTAACACAAACACTGTAGTTCTGAGCAATGCAGTTTTCATGTTTATGGGAAGGCATACATGTGCATAACCATTAAGGTGGTTACTGATTAAGAGCTCTGCTGCACAGGCCTAGGGTTCAATCCTAGCTTCTGGTCACTGCCAGTGTGAAGTTTCTATTTTCTTCTCATATCTGCATTGTTTTCTTGGAGTACTTCAGATTTCTCCCAGTACCCACAGTTTGATATTACCTTATCTCTGTAGCTGTAAAAGTCATTACTAACATTAAATAGTTTCCAAATGCTTAATATTGTTTCAACATACACAAGCTAAAACAGTGTAACTGGGACATTTTCATTCAGATTTATATTCATGTTCTGCACCACTTTGATTGTAAGATACTGTCACAATCTGAAATCAACATAGGTTCATAGGTAGGTACTAGGCTATCTGCCCAAAGGCATTTATAAGCCTAGCCAGAATGTGTTGGCTTTTGCCATCCGCTTAGATTAGTTCCCTGTGCCTCTGTCCAGCAGAGCCACTGAAGTGATCCCTGGGGTAGACTTTCTGTTTCCCATCCACTAGTCAAGGTCTCTCTTGAAGAGTGTTAGCGAGGAGCTCTGCCTAATGTAGATTGGAATCTTGTTCCAAAGCATGGGAAGTCTCTGGGACAGGAATCTATCCATCCAGCATGTCTTATTTATTGTTGTGGTAAGGTTTAGATCCCTAGAGCGTGTGGCTTGAGGGGATAAGGTTTTCTTTAGGTGGAGCATGTCCATCAATTCTGGGTTGGACATGGCCTTGTATGTCAGGCAGAGATCACCTCTGAGTAGGCGGTATGCAACCGAGTATAGCTGGAGTTTCTTCAGTGGAGCTGCATAGGGCATCTGTTTGAGGCCAGTGATCCTCTTGGTGAGGTACTGCTATGGTCTTTCCAGTTGTTGCAGGTGTCTAGTAAGGTACATCCCAAATTGGTCATTGTACTCTATGATGGGTCTGATGAGTGTTGAGTAGAAGGGCACAATGACCTCTTTTGATCTAGATGTGAACCCTTTTGTGATTAGGTGGGCCACATAGAAGGATTTTCTAACCACTTTGGTAATGTGATTATCAAAGGAGAGATTACTATCTACTTGGATCCCTTATTAAGTCTTCCGTATTTAGGGGACTACCACCTATGTGGTAGTTTGTGGGTACTTTGTTTTTTCCAAAGGGGATGACTATGCACTTTTTGGCATTTAGCTTGAGGCCATGATTTTGACACTAGGTATCTGTCTCAGTGAGACCCTTTTGGAGGATGTCTGTGTCAGCCAGAGAGTCAGTTATAGCCCCTAGTTTGCAGTCGTCTGCGAACTTGGTCAGCCATAGTCCTCCTGTGCTTGCCTGTACCTCTGAGATGTATATGCTGAACAGGAAGGGTCCTAGTACCGAGCCCTGGGGAACACCACTTGTATCCGGTTTAGAGATGGACCTAGCTCACGCAACTATGATGTTTCCACACTGTAACATCAGCAAAGTTGTCTATTGTGGCTTCAGTTACTGAGCTGATTTTCTCTAACAAAAAGCATGCACAGTGTCACATACACCGAAAGACGTCACTTTGAGAGAAGAGCACTCAAACCCAAGTACAAAAGCTTGCCTTTGCTAAAGCATATTACTCAGGTTTAACAATGAGAAGGAAAGCACTTGCATACCTACATCTAACCCTGGATAACTAACTTAAGGAGTGAATTCCTTCACCTGATTTTTATCTCTGTTAGGACATTGCTAACCCGTTTATTTATCCAATTCTTTCTGTATGTAGTTTTAAAAAATAAAAAAAAATTTTGTTTTCTGGACAAATAAGAATTGAGATAAATTAATCAGGGTGTACTAAATGCTATTATATGCAATTTAAATATTAAACATTGTGAATAGTGGCACCCAAAAGAGTGATCAGGATGCACTGAAATTAAACTGGATGAAAAGTAAAATACTGGAAGTGAATTATTCACTGACTAAAATTAAAAACAAAAAAGAAAAAGAAGAAGAAAAAAATACTGCATCTGTATGTGTAGCAATAAGCCCTATCTGGGTGTGAATAATGCAGGGTTTGCCTATGACTGTTACTGTCATGATCAAACAAAGCATGGCATGGTAAACCACAATTCCTGTATTCATTCAGTAGCTGTTGCTTTAATAATGACATCATGTAAAAAGCATGTTTCTTACGTTTGTAAAGTAATAGATTTGTATGAAGGAAATGTGTTTTATTCCTTTGTACAACTGGTTACAGGAACAAAGGGCAATCCAATAAAACGACGGTCCTGTGTGGAGTGGCAGTACTTGTTAAATAAACAGCAAGGAGAAATCCAGCAAAAGAACTTTATTCCACATGATAAAATATCACAGTTTTCACATGATAAAATGTCAGAATTAGCGCTTTTATCTTAAATTCAACAAAACTTCTTCCAAACAGACATACTCACTAACCACAAACCTTTTTTTACACTCATGAAGTCCATTAATCAAGCTAAACCAATCACAACTCAGCTTGTCAATCACCTATTCAGTGATAAATATATATCAAAAGTGAATGAAAAAAATAAACTCTTTGCTTAAAAAACTTCATTTGTCACATTTGAACTTTATGAACATGTATTAGTCTAAAACATAAAAAGTGAAAAATAAAAACTTGTTATAAAACTGTAAATACTACACTTCTAATTATTTCAATTTCAAAACCGAATTGATGGAGCAACATTCATTTTAAACTAGGGGTGTTCTTGGCATTTAAAATGAGCTGCCATTTCAACTCACATTTATTTAGATATTCTTCTGTAATATAGCCCTTTGACCTTTGTGCACCTGTCTAACACTGAAAACCTAAAAGTGTGTGATGGACACTCAGCAATATGCTTATATAATGCTGTTTTTACTCTTTCTAATATCAAGTCAGGTGCTCGTATATCCTTTCCTTTAACTTTCTTCTGGTTTTACCAACATAAAAGGTGGATCATTGTTGGCAGCTAGCAATATTTACCACCCTGGTTGTATCACAAGTAAAATGTCCATTGATATTGTAAATGTTCCTTGATCTGCAAGTATGAACACAAGGAATACCATCCACACTTAACTCGTTACTTCTGAGTGATCCCTCCAGGTACATCTGCAGTTAACTCCTACTGATGCCTCTGGGCATCAAATATTGCTTGCTCATATTGGCATCAATAATTCCAAAACCATGCTATGTACAAGGTTTTAAAATATTTCATCTTAAAGCTTACATGACGGCAAACTCAACTGCATAGATATTTGACCTCTGTGTAGTGTAGGCAAATAGATATTAACAGCTGCACTGCAAAAAATCAGCTCTCTAACACAAGTAAAAAAAATAAAAAATTATGTAAATATTACTTAAAATAAGCAAAATTACCTGCCAACAGAACAAGAAAGTTTCACTGGCCAAGCATAGTTTAAAACAAGTAAATATTTCTAGCCTCATCCCCATGGGCATCTTAAAACTAGTGCATTCAGACTTAAAATAAATAAATAAACTAGTGCATTCAGACTTAAAACAAGTATATTTGTTTAATACAGAAAAAAAAACAAATTAGGATTTATTTTCTGAATATGTAGGAACGTTTTCTTTAATCTAGAAAGTGTTAGCCATTGTCTTGAAACATGTTTAGGAATTATATCTTAAAACCATTGCAACCAGACTAAAACCAAGTATTTTTTTGGATTCCAAACAAAAGATAAGCCTTTTTGTCTAAAATTGTAGGAAATTTTGCTTGAATTTAACATTCAGTGCTGGTTTAAATGTCTTGAAATGAGACAAAATACCCTCGAATTTACAGAGAAAAGTATACTATACTACAAATTGACTGACTGCTTACATAATTCTTCCTCACTTTGAAAATGAGAATGTTAGCATATGGATTATATCAAACACAGTGACCTTATGACTAGAGAAGTAGTAAACTAAACCAACACTCTGCCAAACAATTAAAGATGAAATCAAATTTGAAGTTTGTCTTGCACTACAAGGGTCACAATAATGACCAGGAATGAAAACAAAAAGGATTTGTGCATTTCTACTCAGCAAGGAAATGTTTCCACTCAGCCATAGCTTTTCTATATGAAGAGGTGATGTCACAGTCATGGCTGGCATCTGACAGTACTTCAGTTTGCAGCACAGAGAGAAGTGCTGCAACACACTTAGGATATGTAAGGTGAAAGGTGAAATAACATGCCATGAAATACATCACACTTTCATAAATGTCCTCTTTTGGGAAGGTCATCAAAGGCATGGTTCCAATGGCCAGTAAGCAGTTGGTTTTGCAAACAATCATCACAGGGCTGAAGAATGGCCTTTTCTGAAGAAAGGTGTTGGGGTCTTCTTTACACTGACCAAAACAAGGGAAAAAATAAAAAAGATTATGACCACAAAAATGATTCATTGTCATTTATGCTGAAGTAATGTATAAATTATCAAAAATTTACAAATGTCTTACTTCAAGGATATGAAGCATAGCCTCACTAGCATATAACTTCTTGGTTGGAGTCCAAGGTGATAGAAACATGTCTAGTGAAGCTTTCATCAAGGCAACTGAGTGCTTAACTGTTAAAAACAAAACCAGTCATCTGATTTACTGGCCAGTTGTTTTCAAAACCACAGGGTAGTTCAGATTTTTTGTATATACTTAGCAGGTTGTGATGTTATGATACAGGAAATTTTACATTTTGACACAACGTCAATAAAAGTATTGAAATTCAATACCTTTTTCTATACTCAACACAGTACATCTAAATCAAAATGTATTTACATTTGAGTTTTGTTTGCATGCAGTAAAGTCTTTTCAGTGATAAAAAACATTTTGAGCCCTATGCAGAGTTTAAGTTTTTGATAGGCTTGAGGTAATTATTGTGTGGTGGTAGCCCAGTCTCAGTAGTCAAGACTGAACTGGAAGTGTATGTTGTAGAGTAGATGCCATGGAAAAATGAATTGAAATACATGATCGAACTGATACTTTCCATATGTCTGACAACCCTAGTATGAGGTACTTATTATCCATACTCAGAATGTTACCTACAGTATGATGGTATAAGCCCAAGTTTGCAGAAGCAAACAAGAACATAAAAGCAAATAAGAGCTAATAATTCCCTTTGTCCAGCAATGATGGTTTCATGAGCTTTCTGAATACTGCATAAAACTGTGCCTTCACATAAAAGGTCCCCCAGCAGGTCTGCAGATCAGTTAAACAGTAGTTCCCTCAATCAAGGATCTGTCGGAGCTCATCCATAAACTGACATACACACACATCCAGAGAGAGAGAGCACAGTGTCAAACATATATAAAAGTTATAGCTGGGTAAGTAAGGATTAGCCAGAAAAGATCAAAAGTTTTAATATTTTTGTGGGTATTCAAAAATAATATATTTTGCATCTTTCATTCTGCATTCATTATTGTGACTCAGCTGATATTGCTACATCATATCTCATTAAAAATTTGGTTACATATATGCCTACTTAAAATGAACACATTTGCTTACATGAGCCAGTTCCCTGAAGCAAGGATATGCTTGAAGAATCTTTGTAGGCTTGTCCTGCTCCTTAGTAACATCAGAGTCAATGAAGGCATGTCTTGCTTGTAATCCAAGGTCCAGGAGCTGTGAAACATCCTTCTTGTTGGCTCCGACCTTGCTTTTGTACATCTCCTGTAGAGCTGTATAATGTCTTGCCTGTTTCTTTAGACTATATGTAATTGCAATTAACACATACTGTGAAATTTAATGTTTTCTTTGTAGAAGTTGATTTATACAAAAACACTATATTTCAGTTTGTGTTCTTACCATCCAACTGGTCAACCTCTGGGGTGCTACATTGTGGTGATTTCTCTATCACAGATATGGTAGAGTGATCAGTCTCATTAGTAGACATCTCCTGGCTGTTTTGAAAGCTAAAGGGTCATGGTCTCGTTCTTGAAGGGGTTACTTCCTGCTTCTTTTTTTTGGGGGGGTCATCATATTCTGAACCCTTTTCAATAGCTGCTTCTTCACTGATTCCGGACAAGAAACAGACAAACAAAATTGTTAGTGTTACGAATCTCATTTAGTAAAATTGAACCCAGAAATTGATAGATACAGACACATGCTGGCCTGATTTACATATAAAACACCTCCTAACACCTGTGTCAGATGTTTACATTTTGGCAGGCAAGTATACAGTGCTGTATTTGGAAATGTGAATAGCAGACTATTGACATACCCACTGAGCTCCATTGGGTACAGATTTGTCCTGCAGCATTGGGTAGTATTCCATGAGATGCTTTGCCATAACAGTAAGTTCATGGCTGCATGGGTACTGGAAGGCATCCCCAGATCCTCTCTTAATGGAAATCATGCTTGTCACTGTATTTCTGATTAAACGACAGTGAAGACCTTTGGAAAGGATGCAGTCTCCTTCTTGTCCAGCACTCTGCTTTTCAAAAAAATATGTTTCTTGACTGCTCCAACTTTGTGTATAAGACATACTGCAGGCTTAGAAACTGTACAATTTTGTTGATACCGTGCTGGTCTCTTGACTTTGGAGAATGTTGAATGGACAGAGAGGGGTGAGGGGTTAAAAAGGTGCTGAAATCATAGTCCCAGAGGAGGTGCCTGGTCTACACAAGTCTGAGTCTTTGCCCTGTACATGAGAAACATATATTTAATGGTAATTATAAGGCAAAGAACACTGACTGTAAGAACAAAGAAACAAAACAAAAAATACAGTCTTTAAATGTATAATGGTCCTGAAATGATTATCTGATAACAGAAAATACTGCATGGTTATATTAAAGGTTGTCCCATCAGAAAAATTGTCTAAAATGTGATTACCTCACTTTCACCATGAGTAAGTCTTCAAATGGTTATCCTTCTAAAAAAGTGCTCTGGCTGTGGAAAGAGATCACATAAATCCTCCATAGACAGGCTGGACAGCATGTCTGTGGTTATATTAGCAGCTGAAAACACATTTACTCACACAGTAAATAATCAAGCAACTTATTATTTTCAACAACTTCAGTCTTCAATTCATTTAAAAGTGACGTTTTATAGTAATGTACATCATTATAATATCCAACATTCTAATACATTTGTATTCAACTTCTCTTAAGGTGACTTCTATATCACTGAATAAAAGAAGTATAATGTGTCATGAAATGCAAAAGCACTAAAATGAAACATTTCACCCAAGCGACCACTTCAGTAATGTCTCCAGTTATGCACAAGCACAGTCAAACATTTCACAAAAGCATATTGCAAAATACAAGGAAAGACACTATATCTTACAACCTTGTCATCTGAAAGAGAAGAAAATTGCCGCTCGTTTGTGTCATAGGAATGGCCCAGTAAACAACTCTGTACTTGCTTTTCAAGTAGAAAACCTGCATTGATTGAACTGATCTGGATTTCTTGAGTCATTGCAGTTATTTATTGCTAACAGTCGACTTTACCAATTAGTACCTAGGTGGACCCAGTGATGTAGCTAGAGTTTACGCCACCCAGTGCGGTTTTTAAGTTTGCCACATCTTGCCCCTCCTCCTCACAAAATAAAATATACCTTTTGTGGGGATTTTTCTGATCATACTTGTCAGTCCACAAACATTTAAAACATAAAAGAGAAGCAAAGTGCTCTGGATTATGCGGAATGCTGCACAATCAACCATAAACAAACCGACTGTTATGCCTTGAACAGCGTTGGCTCTGCTACACAGCTTTTGATTGGTTCATATACTGCACTTACTGTCAACTGGCATCGAATCCCCCAGAACAGCCCCTTTTGCAGCAACCCCCTACCCTTTCAAAGCAGCCCTAGCCATTCCAGTGTTCATGACTTGGCTATTTCTCCACAGTTACCATAAACACTGTTCAAACATGTTGCATACTGCTTTCTTATATACTTCCACAATAATTAAAGATATTGAAATAAAATAGCTCAAACACTGATAGCCATTTGCTAAACAAACAATACACTCTTACAATGGCAACAGACTTAGCATGACCAGTAAACTTCTCTGCCTTGAATCTCATTGAAATGGCATTAAAATGCACATTCAAATAAATTGCATCTGGCCAGTGGAAGATTATCCCCCGGATTCTCAAAAGCTGGCACGGAGTGCAAGATCGGTGCAGGAGCTCAAGCAGGCAATATGTCTGCCATGCAATCCAGGAACAGCCTGCAGGGGCATGCACAAGCGCTCCTGCACTACTCCTGCATGGACTAAGCCCCTGTATGCAAATCACCCCATTTGCAAGAGAAATCCATGCAAATGAGGTGAATTTGTGATCCAGGAAGCTTGAAACCAGCCGTGCAGGACTAGTGTAATCTGCAGAAATGTACTTGGTTAGTAACTGAGTATATTTCTGCAAAATCCAAAACGGAACTGTGACAGCTCCAAATAAAGGGTGCATATCACTCAGGAAGCATACCAATGGCCAAGAATAAGGCCATTGGCATTGCAAACAGCTTAAAAAACAAAAATTCAACTTTTATTTTTTTTAGCCAATCTCAGCTGTTTAAGCGTAGGGCAGCAGCGCACAAACGGGATTGGGGGGGGGGGATAATAAAATAAACTTAGAATAAGCATTCTAACTAAAATCAGTATTCTGCCATGCAAGTTAATGGCAGGCAAAAGACAACCTGGCCAGTGAGTAGTGGTTGCTAAGGGGGGAGGCTCACTGTGAGACATATAACTATACATTAGAAGGCAATCCTATGTAAATGAGGGGAAGGACAGTGAATCCCAGTTTCCGCAGCATGTGAGTCAGGTCCCAACAGTGAAAGAGTAGGAATAGCTTGGTGCAAGCCTAGGAGGTAGGTGACTTCATGGGGGTGTGTGTCAGACATACTGTAAGTGGATTGGAGCCCTGTGGCTTGGGTTTGCTCCTAGCTTAGTACAGCTAAACTAGGGGGTGTGTCTAAACCTGCCTAGCACTCTTTACAATGCCTAAGCAGGTGTGCACACTGCACACCAGGTTTTAAAGGCATAAAACAAAAGTTAAACCAGGAAATAGCAGTAGTGTATATTTTTTTGCACACTGTTTGTGCGGCATACCTCCAGGCTCAAAAAGGAAGGCAATGGGAAGGGAAAACAGCAGTAGGAAAGTAACCAAGGAGAACTAGCATAGCTGGCAGGTGAAATGCATCAGAAACAGACAATTACACAGGTAGCAGACCAGCCCAGCCCAAAGCACTACTATAAACTATGCAAACACCTACCCCTCTGGTTTTTCCCACACTCTACACCACCAGTGTAAACAAGTGGGGAACTTTTAACACTTTTAACACTCACAACAGCAAAATGTTAGGGGCTGCAATAGCTATTATACAACTTGTGGAAGAGGCTGAGGGTGGTGAGGATGTGAATGCTGCTGACCAACCCACAGTGAGGAGATGGAGAAGAATGTACAGACCCTGGGTAACCTACCAAGGGCTACATGAGCTGGAGATAGTGGAGCACTATAAGGTGGACAGGGACCTCCTACAGCAAATTGCTGAGCTATGCCAGCCATGCCTGACACACAGAACTAACAGAGTGGAACCCCAAAGGATACCAAGGTATGTGTAGGCCTAAGAATACTAGCTACAGGTATGTTCCATAGGCCAACTGGGGATATGATGGGGATTTCACAGGCATCGGTATCCAGGGTACTCCACCAGTTCCTGGATGCCATGTCAGCAAATGTTGGTGAGCATGTATAGCTCCCCAACACCCGTGAGGCATTAGCCAGCAATATGCGTCTCTTCCACCAAATAGCAGAGTACCCTGAGGTAGTGGGTGCAATAGACTACATGCACATATGCAGCAAAACACCATGGCTTATTAAGGCATGTGGTTTTGTAGTGGAGCAGCTCAACATTCTATCCATTTCTCATTCAACCATCACATTTACACTTGCAGAATGGCACAGGTATGCATGTTTATACCTACCATCACTAAATGGTCTGTGACATACATCAATATAAATTCACACTGATTACATGGGCACATAAGTCTTATCTCATCCACATGTTGTGATACTGTGATATACACAAAAATATCACATTTTGATTCAGTTGCAGTCTTGTGGAATTCATTCTATGTGCACATGTATTGCTATTCTCAATGATTACTAAGGTAGTCAGCAGCACCATTGTGTGACTATCAGCATTTTTGTCAGTATATATTCTGCATGAGCCACAACCAACTCATTTGTAATGTGCCCTTGCATGGCATCAGGCTGCTAAACCACAGCTTTCCCTTGAAACACTTGTAGGCATATGCTGTGCAATTGATGCAATTACATGACATTTGTACAGTTGTATGACTGTGCGAATAGTACCAGTCTGTGGCATGTGATGCATAACCAAAGTTGCCTTTGGAGGTGTCACAAATGAAATGTGAAGGAGGCTACACAGTAGAGCTGTTTGTGGATGCTACCAGCCATACTCAACTGGAGAAAATAGACATTCTGCTAGCTGACAGTTCATCTCACACTTCACATCTCTGTCAGCACTGGCCATCAGCCAAAGTACACATGCAAACATTGCTCAGTTTATCTTCTCAGGACAACATCTCATCTGTGTTCTCTCTAAGGCTACAAAAAGAGAATCCGTTAGTCCTGACAACATCCCAGGTTGCCTTTAGCATGACTTAAAGCCTGACCTAACAGGCATAGTTGGATCCCTACTTCAAGAAAGCCTCCAGACAGCCTATGTTTTTGCAGAAGGGTGTAAAGCAACAGTCATCTGACTGACCAGGGGAGGGGCATCAGGTGATGCAGGGACTCACAGGCCCATACTCCTGACTCTTCTCATATATGAGGCAGACCAACAAGACATCATGGACCTTATCAAAAAAGACACAGGCAATTTTCGGACTATGTACCAAAACCATGTTTGATTTGTTAAGGCTACATCATGTTTGTTAAACATGTTTGATGCCTTCAAGAAAGTCACCAAGGGCATGCATAAGGAAAAGACTATCATGCTGCATAACTTAAACTGGCCAAGGCATTTGACACAAACCCACACTAAGGTATTTTAGAGAAACTGTCTCAAGTAGGCATAATCACCTATGTCACCAACCACAATCACATATTTTACATCAAGGCACAGATTAATGGTGTTATTTTCATGATATTGTCCATGATCAAATGTGCTTCTGAATATTGTTGTCCACAAGCCTATTGCTATGTGTTCTGATTGTTTGAGACCTGTGATGAGATTACATTAATATTCAAACAAATAATTTTGTACACCTTCACAACATGCATATACCCCCTATTGTATATACCGTCGTTGACCAATGTCCTCTTCAGTGATCATGTTAGGGTGATTATATCACAACCGATCATCTCCATTATTATGCAACCTTGTATGACTGTCATATAATATACAATAACTGTGTGATGATATGACTATACCCACACAAGAGGTGTTATCAGCAGTATGCAATGTATTATATACATATGTGATTACTCTTCATGCTATAGCTGTCTTGTTTTTTGTGATGTACACTGACATTCCCTTATCTGATGTACATTAACATGTTTCACTTGTCCTCTTACCCTTTCTTCATTCCTACCATTCACGTGTTTGACATTTTTCAATACACACTTCCACAGAATAGTGTATTTATAATGCAGTCTATGTACCCTTGAGGATCACCACCAATACCTTTCCCATGATTTAATAAACTCCATGCAGACACTGTGTAGAGCCTACAAGGAATGCATGCATGTACATGGCCACAGTTCCCCCTCGGCAGTGCGCCACGCATATTAATAATGGGGCGCTGCTGAGGGAGAGCATAGGAACAGGGTTAGGGAATCCATGTAGGGAGAAGTGCAGAGACTGCCATGGTTCTGGATGGCCTGTACTGCTCCCTACTATTGTTGAAATGCTGTGAATTTGGTCAAATGTGTAATCTTTTATTTTAATATTTTTTTCCATGTTTTGGATGTTTGCACGGTATGACGCTTAACGCAGCAATGCCAAGCTGTGCTCATATAGAGACAGTTGACACCTGCCAGACATTTAAAAATAGAAAACAGATGTCATTAATTATCATAATGATGTATTTTGCTTATTTTAAATATGTTTGATTTTTTCTGTTTTTTTTTTTTAAATTGCTGTTTGCATAGTGCATCGTAGAGCACCACAGAGCTGAGCAGTACTCATACATACATAGTTGACAGTTGCTAGACATCTAAAACTAGAAATTGGAGGTAATTAATTATCTATGTCTGGGACTATTTAAGCACATTTGTGCTGCGCATCGAGGTGCTTAGTAATGCTAACAGGTAGCCCAGTAGTATATGTGAAGTTATAGTAATTTTCATAATATCCAAGTAGCTAAATGGGTAGAACTACAGCCTAATGTTTAGTAGGTCCTGGATTTGTGTCTGTAGCAGTGATAAGATGCCTATAATTTAATTTATTATATATGTTTAATTTTAAAAACAAATTTGTGAAAAATGGCACTGCTGTGCTGTGCTGAACGCTGCTTAAACATGCTAATGGCTACTTTTGTTTGCATGGTACTAAGCTTAGCTAAAGCCTCAGTTGTGTAATTTTTTTGCACTACTTCACTGCAGTTAGCTGGTTTGTGCAATGCTAAGCAATGTGACACTTTTTTGAATGTTACTCAGTGACATGTAAGAGCAGGGAAACAGCCTATATTAGGCACAATAGGCAGGAATTCTGCAACAGTCTTTGGAGTCTGATCAACAGGTGATATGGCAAGCGGTGCTGGCGAAGGTGCACACATTTGGGTGAAGAGGTGGGGAGTTCAGGAGTCCAGGTTCTTTGTTGGCTCCTGGTAAAAAAAATAACTCAGGCTGTAGCAGGGTGGTTTCCAGGGCTCAGTGTAAGGTGGAGGCCTGGGATCAGTTGGCCAGGGAACTCACCATTGTTACTGGTATCCCCACACAGGTGAGCAGTGCTGTCACCATTATGATGATCTGAAGAGGAGAAAGAGGGGAACCTTGGACACCTGGGTCCAAGAAGCCAGAGCTGGGAATGCCCCACAAATATGTAAGTATGTTTTCCTTTGTTTTACCAGTATGCAAGCTGAATGACTGCAAAACTGGTATGCATAATGGTATGCTTTTCTTCCAACAGCTGCAGCTAAGAGGGCTTGCAATGTCGAGTCCCATGCCAGGCAGCTGGCTAGGCTGCGCTCTGAGTGTGATATGTACAGATTCATTATGCTAACTGTAGTGCAATAAGCAAGAAAGAGTAAAGCATTTACTGCAATAAAGTATACACCATAAGTGCAATATATGGGCAAGTAGAACTGTAGTGCAATAAATGAACAATAACAACTGTATTGCAATAAAAAATAAACAATACCAATAACAGTAAGGAAATGGTGTACAGCAGGATTGTGTTGTTATAACCATTTCAGTAGAGTGGCATGCACTACTTGTTTATAATAAGGTTTCTGCAGTCAAGTGTAATAATGTAATAGCTGTAGAATGCAAAACTAATGTCCTGCAAGCTGTATTGTTTAACTCATAGTATGATCCAAAGCTGTCTCCAGTCCAATGTCAGTCACATAATGCTCCCTGTTCCTCCTACGTCAGGTAGTAAAGGTATAGGGGTGAGGTAGCCCACTCTATGGGTAGATATTGTTTGGACTTCACAGACATTTATCAGCAATACCAATAAAGTGTTAAGCATCATTGCTGATTCCTACAGAAATCTGTTTTAGTAAATGCAGTATGGCCGTATTCCATGCATGTGTGTTCTACTGTCACTGCAGTCAAGTATAACACTGTAATAGTAAAACAAATTCAGCCACATGATTATGTATTTTTCTCCCACTCCAGGAACAAAAGGTATATGGGTGAGGTATGTTATGAACAGATATTATTGTGGTTACATTTCAAAGACACTTATCAGCAATACCAATAAAGTGTTAAGCAGCATAGTTGATTCCTAAAGAAATTTGTTTCAATAAATGCAGTATGGCTGTATGCCATGCATGTGTGTTCTACTGTCACTGCAGTCAAATAAAGTGGAGTACTAGTTCTAGAATGCAAAATGAATTCAAGTCACATAAGGCTCTCTTTTGCTCCCACTCCAGGATCAAATAGTATATGGTATATGGTTAAGGTAGCCCATGTTATGAGCAGATATGATTGTGCTAACATTTCACTGATGGCTATCAGCAATACCAGTTAAGTTACATTTTTTGTAGCTGTCCCCTGCAGTCACAGTTATTGGGTTCTATTCTCATGTCTGCCAACTAAGGTATGACAGATGTCTAGTTTATGTACTGTACACAAACATGTCTCTTCAGTGTTGTGATTTCATGTAATGTAATTTCAATGACTAATCTGTCTGTCACAAGATTACCAGAAAAATGATTACCTAGAATGCAATATATTACCAAATCTGCTTACAGAACACCTTGGTAGTTATAGAAGTCCACATTATGTGAAAGTGTTCTGTGTAGTTCTGTAGCAGCATTTGTTATTGCTTGACCCATACTTACCCAAGCTAATAACTTGAGAGGTATGTACATGCTACATCACCTATTGGCGAATTGCAGTCACTTTACTCAGAACTGAGACTACACACCCATAGAGTACTTATTATCAGTGTTTCCAGGGATATAGTCTGCATTTTCAGTAATGGATTGTTTCACTGCCCAACTCTTATCTTCATTTATTTATTATTATGATTTATTATTAGCATATGCTGTTAAACTAACTATATTTTTGCAAATTGTGATGTAATATTGTTATGTGTTATTATGATTCATTATTATACTTTATTAAACTATTTTGTTGCACTTATGGTTTACTTCTTACTGGCATGCTGATGCCATACTGACTATTATATTATTTACTCTTGTGTTACAGATACTATACATTAATATGCATTTGGATTAATTAAAATGAAGTTCCATTCTGTTAATACTAACAATGGTTTGGTTATTACTAACCTTAACTTTTTGTTATACCTCATTCACCACAGCACATCAAAGTAGGCTGGTTCTGGCTGATCTGCCCACCTTGCCTCAACTGGCCATGGCACCGGGTCCCAGCATGTCTGACCCATTCCGGTGATACCCTCTCCCTTTTCCCATAAAGAATATCATCCCATACATAGCTTTCCATTTGAATGTGTCCACTGGACACACATAATTTGGTCAAATTGGCTTGAAAATGCAGTTATGTTATCCTCATCCCTCTGTTGGGGCTGAGAGTTCAAAGTCATGTACAAATTCCGTCAAAGTACACAGTTGTTGTTGTATAAGAAATGGATAGATTTATTTCTTTCCGACACCCTTACTGCACATCCCTACCTGCCTTTCACTATATTTTCCCCCTGCTTGCACCCCATTTCACTATTTTCCTATCTCCCCACTTTTTTTTTATATCTTTTAGCTCAATGCCGGGTGATGCGGCACGTTGCGCAGCTTCGCTAAACTCCGCTAAATAGAGCTGTATTGACAATATGTGTTTTTAAAGTTGTAATACACACTTACAAAATAAACATCTGTCCCATATTTCAAACCCAAGACAATTGCACCTGCAGAATACTGCATTAACCTGTCATGCCATGCAACTCTTACTTAAAACAGGTGGTTTAAGGAAAACATAGTAATTGATAGTTGCAGTCATTAAACATGTTTCAGCCAAGCCGTACGCTGTGCTGCACAAACTTGATTTAAAAAATAGTTAAATTAAAAAGTAAAAATGGGAGTGTAGCTTGGACCCTGGTACAATAGTACACCACTAGAAAGCCAAAGATGTAATAATGGATGTAAATGAGGCTTCTGATAGCAGGTAAATGTGCCCTTCAGCAGCAACATGTAGAAAGACACCTGCTATGGCATTAATGGGAAAATACATCTTTAACGGGACCCTGGCACACACATACTTCCATATAAAGCCATGCACATACTGATGGGTGAAAATTATGTCACGGTCTGTATGTGTGCAAATATATCTTGCAAATAAATCTGCTGCAGCAGTGACTCAATAGCTCAGTCTGTTAATCACCTTGCAAGCAGTACATTTTGCCACACACAGTCCTGGGTTCAAATGCAGTGGTGTGTAGAAATGAATTTACAGTATTGTGAAGACAGTAATTAATGATTGAGTCATGCACTCTTTATCCACACAATACATTTCAGATGATATGTCTGCTTTTCTCTGATGGAAGTCACAGGCCTGCAAGTAGGAACACACTTCACATATCCCTATAGCAAAATTATATGCTCATAAAGTGTCACATCATGCATTAATATGCATTCACACAAAATGTCAACACAGGTACTGCATATGAAGGCCACTAATATAAGAGTGCACCACACAATCCTTCCAAAGTCACTGTGCAGACTAAAAAAGCTGCACAGCTACCATACACATTGGAAGTCTCTGCTTGTAGCAAGACCTGCCCTCATACATGCTGCAAATTACTACCAGACTGCAACACATGGCCTTGCAGTTGCCCAAATGGTGGACATAGTCTTATATTTATACCCCATCTTACCCAAGGACACACCAAACATGTTGCCCAGTAATCTGTTGGTGATACTGTTGTCTAACATACTTACCTTAAACACATGCCTTATTTGGAATGGAAAGGATAGTCTCACTCTAGTTCTGCCTCTGCAACAAGACTGACACAGCTCTCACAGTTACTCCTACAGGTTGTTGTCCTACAAGTGTTCATACTGTCTGCCTAAGTCTATTACCTGCAGCAGCAGCTGCAGCCTGCAGCAAACACATCTCTATTGTAAGGTTTCTGCTACAGATCTACCTTCTACGATGATGTAGTCTCCTCAACCCAGTAATGGCCAGCACAACATATTAGAATGGGGCCCTAATTGACATGAATACCTTATATATTGTACAGTGGTTGCATGTCAATAGCTGATGATACTGCAAATCAGCTGTGTTGGCTGCAATTAGCATTTCCGACCCACAGACTGGTTTAGAGGCAATCACCTGTTGATGAATAGCATGTTTAAAATGCAAGCCACTGGCTATGGGGAACCAGACTGTATGAGACTTTCCTCACACAGAGCATGCCTTTGTGAAAACATTACTATCACCACATATCAATAGAGGAGGACTGCATTTCATCAGGTATGTAACTCATTTTGTGTACAACAGGATGATGAACAAATAGACATATGGGAAATAGGTATTACAGCATTAAGCCTGTCGTAGACCTGTGATAATGACATGTCATTGATCTCCTGCTATCTTGCACTTATACAGGACATACAATACATCAAGGTTGTATTGTCTGTTGTCATTGTGACACACTGGTCTCATTGGACTGTCCCTTTATAGTGGTTGTAATAGCACACTGCTAATTGTGTGGCACTGTTCCTATGATGTATTATTGGGGGGGTTGCTCCTCGGGGACACACCACAGTAGACTTGAGTGTCGGGTGTATGATCATACAGCAGTATCTGCCATGACACACATGGGAATACCTGACTATTGCTACTATTTCAGTTGTATCCACACACATAGTATGTTTGCACAGTATGGACTATGACATGTGTGAGCAAGCAGTGGATAGTGCCAGCCATTATGTCCTTGTTGTATTTCTACATAGTGTACTTCCATGTATGTGATCCTGTAGTGTGTTTCCCTTTTGTTGTCAGTCAGGAATCATGTGTCTTTGACTTCATGCACTCTTCTCTGATGTGGAAAATGAAATAATTATGTAAGGACTAAGGCAACATCATAACATCCTACTGTCCAGCAGGAGGAAAAACAGGGAACAGTGGGTTGCATTGTGGGCAGACCTTGCTCATGATGTGAATGGCATGAGCCATTAGGGCAGAACATATGAGCAAGTTAAACACTGTGCAATGGACATGGTCAATGCTGCATGACAAAGGGCAGTAGATGTAGCCAGGGACTGCGCCATCACCAGTGGAGGACCTGCAGTGGAACAACCACTCTTGGCCACTGAGGAATTCCTGGCAAATCTAGGCACACAGAACAGCTCCCAGGCATCCATCACACCCTACATCGTGGATGTGGTTGCCACAGTGTCCATATCAGAGGAGTGTGCAGGTAAGCTTAGTTTGATCAGCATTGCAATACTGTAGCATTCAGTGTGTCAGGGCATATATAGTCTTACATGAATGTCAGGTCTCTCTGCTTTTGGGGGGGAGGCATTCACTGCAGTTTGACTGCCATGCTCAGATTTTGACCAATATAACAAATAACACAGTAACTACTGTAAATGTGAGATATATGGACACATTACCTTATGGTGGTGGAACAGGCGGTGGTACTGACATTACCTCACCCTCAACTTTTCACAGGTCCAGCAGGTATTTGGAAAGGCCGTGGTCCTGCTCCAGGTAAGCATGTCACTCTTTTGTTAAGGAACATTTATCTTTTATTAAAGTAAAGGGCTATAATAATGCACTATTTAAACATAATTTTGTGTGTAAAAAGGGTAGAATGTTTTTATTTTCCATTCTGGAAAATTTACATAAGGATCTTAGAGGGGATAATCACAGGAGTGTAATTGAACAAATAGAAACACTTTGGCAGTGACAGCTAAGAAAAGATAAGCCTCCTGATTTAAATGAGGCATTCACTCTAAAATTCCTTTTAAAAAGCAAAAGGTTGAATGGACATTAAAGTAGGCAGTGAAACATGTATTTCATTACATTTGTTAAGATAGGTGTACTGGATTTTTATGTGGTGTTTTATCAAGTATATTGTCATATTGCTTAATTAATAGGTAAAGTTTACTGGTTATGTTTTACTTGATTTACTAGAAGTGATTGTTATAAAGGTCTTGACTTGAATGTGTATTTTGTTCTGAGGAAGTCTATTCTGGACGAAAGTGAGAAGAAAAAAAATTGACCACTAATACAGTTATGGGTCTTTGTTATTATGAGTATTGTTGGATTTTTCATACACAATAGTGTAGGTATTCATGTACTGCTGTTTTCTTTTTTATCACAGGTGACAGGGGGATTGGTCTCTGTCCCCTACACAACTTAATGTCAGTGTTTCTTCAGACTCTGATGATGAGGGTGGCCAGAGTGAAGCACAGATGGGGGTGTTGGGGCTGAATCTGTCCAAGAGGTAGACATCCCTCTTCTGCCTCTATTGTCACCACACACAGTCAGTATGCCCACACATACCCAGTCCCTTGAGGCCACAGATATTGGGCAGCCAGAGGGTAGGGACATTAAACAGGGAAGTGTGGTAACTATGGCTCTAGGGAGTGTAGACCCTGGCCATAGCCAGAGGGCTGGTGAGTTCCTATACAGGCGGATTGACAGGGGTGCTAATAGGAGGCCTCCTTCCTACACCTGCTGCAAGTGTCACATCATGGGTCACTCAACGCATGTTTTGTGCCATCATAAAGGCACAAGAATCTTCTGAATGGAACACCAACATATGCTTAGTGTTATGGATGCAGCACAGTCTGACATCTGTGACTGCCTCTACCAAATTGGGGACACCCTGGATCATTTGACTAATGCAGTGGACAGAAGGTGGGCTGAGACAGTGTCTGTCTTGGACTGCACATTGTCTTTGCTGGACCATGTGTTTGGAGATGAGCATTGGACTCATGGACATAGGTCAGCAACTGCATCTGCTGAGAGTCCACGTAACCATGCACAATCACATCCCCGTAGTGGCAGTACATCCAGTACTACATACAGGAGTGTGCTGTGCACACCACAACATGGCAGGCCATGAGCTCACAGTCCTGGGCATTCTCATAGGGAACAGGATCCCAGCAGACAGCAGTCACTGTCAGGTACTAGCACTGCTTCTGACCTTGAGCATGAAAGTGCCAGTGCAACTCCTGGCAGACCCAGCTCCAAGTTCAGGGCTGGAGATGGTGAACTGTCAACTCTCTCCATGTACAGTCCAAAGCTGTCCAACATGCACACACATGTAGGGCTAGCAATGAGCTTGACTGTGTACATGCACATACGCACACACCACTATCAAATGCAGGTCACCTACAGACACACACAGCACCTTTCCATGGTCCATCTTACCTGCTTTCCTTCCTGACTCACGCACATGCTCTCAAGAATAGCCTAGGCCTGCTGCACCCCCACATAATGCCTTGTGCAGGTGATGATACCTTTGCCACATCCCTGTCATCTTCCAGCAATGCATGGAATTAAGTTATGTGTCTGATGCACAGACTATATTAGTTAACATGTACTTGTTTAATGCAGTGTTGTTTTGCCACTCCACTTGTAGTGGTTAACAACAGACATGGTATGCTGGCATTTGTCACAAGTATGCCACATACTTCTGTGTACCTTATGTTGTATGATGTTGTACCACTGTATAGTTAAACAATGACAGGTACATCACAGACCTGTTTTTATTTCTGTTTTAGGAGGCTGTTGGGATAACCTATGGATACACAGCAGCAATAAAGCAGAACAGGATAGCAAGTCAGCACAGCAAAAATATGACTTCAGCAAGGTACAGCACTATAAATGCATGGCTCCATGGGTTCATATGTGTATAACAGACTAACAAGGACAATGGCAGCATTCAGCATACTCATGCATCCATAATCTGTGAACAGGTCTGCTACCCTTGATAAGTGTCACGAGGGTCTTGAGAACACACGCACCTACAAGCTGTGGTGACAGAGATTACCCATATACAGGTCTCTTGTGTCCAGTACAGACAGTTGCCCAACACCCACTATGACTGTCGTGTTTTGAATCCCATTTTGTAATGTGCGCATGCTGTGTCACAGCAGATGTCTGCTACACATGCCTAGGGGGGGCCTGTTTCATATACGGTGTACTGTTTGTGTTGCATACTTGTCTCTGCAGCATGTACTAAGTATACCACAGTGATGTTGTAGGTGGGTAGAAGAGGTGAGATGTGTTAGTCCTGTCATGGATACACGGGAGGTACACAGTGGGATCAGATACCTCCCTGTATGCAGCCATACACATCCCCTCCAAAGCATTTAAGGGGCAGATTACACATGTACAGTTGTGACACAGACTCCATAGGACATGTTATCTACACTGTGTACTGGTGTACCACAGAACCTGTGTGACTGCTATAGTTGTGTGAAATGCTTGTGTAGTGACATAGCAAGGATGCCATTGCACACGATGATAGCTGTGATGATTGCCACATTCACTATAGCAGTTACTATCTGGGGTTTACATCTAAAACCTGTCAGTGTATGTTGTACAACAGTGAATGCATCTTCACATCTTACCAACCAGTGAGATTCAAAGGCTACTTTACTATCTGTGTCCATAAATCTATGTGTAATGGCTGAACTGTGTGTGTTATGCAGACATGACAATATTTTGCGGAGGTAAATGATTTGCCACAGGGTTGTATTGTGCAGTCATTGGCACTAAGTCTTTGTCTTTGCTCAAAGTACAACTGACTGTGCCTTAGGCCATCCTGGATAACTGTTGGTTCTCTGTGGGGGTCTGTGACAGCTCCCAATATGCAATCATCTGCTAATGTACTCAGAGGTCACTGACACTGGCTGTGACTGCAGAGAGGGAATAGATAGATGGGGTATGCCAATAATGGAGGATGGTGAACCCCACTGGTGACTGGCATCATTGCAGCACATGTCTCCCAATGCTACCTTCTCAGAGTATGACTGTCAGACACTTGCCTATCCACCAGCTGCATAACAATCTGTACATTATGTACATAGTTTCCAGCAAGGCCTGCTGGACTAATATTGTCATACAAATTGTCAGGCCATGGTTGTTGGAGTGAGACATATGTCTGACATCAACTGCATAATGTAACAGTCAATGGACTCCACTGGTTACAGTCGGTAGGCATCATCTGACCTTGATCAAATGTAACAGTGTTTGGTCCAGTGTCACTATTTGTACAACCGTGGCAGTGCTCGAATCCATGCTGATTCTTATCTTGGCATGTCAGGTTACATGACTCAGAGATCTGCGGACACTGCTTGGCACTACATGCTAGTTGAATTCCATGCAAGTCAGTGCTGCAGTTATTTCAACATGTTACAGAATGAGAGTTATGCAAGGTGTCTGTGCAGAGCATAGACAAACATGTTAGGGAAGTGTAATATGTACACACTGTGTTTCTTAGTCATGTTCTGGCTCAATTGGCCAAAGAATGGTCCAAGTCCTTACCTACAATGCCCTGCAGCAGTGTCATGACATCCCCACATGGGGAACCAACATATTGCATCATGTGTTTACCAATATGGGTGACCTGTACTGCAGCCTCAATGTGAGGTCCTCCCTGGTGGGATCTGGCCATAGATCAGTCTCCTTAGAACTACAACTATGTAACCCCCCTTGCAGACAATACATATATAGATAGATAGATAGATAGATAGATAGATAGATAGATAGATAGATAGATAGATAGATATCAAGACAACCATTTATTACCTCCTATGGGATGGTTGACATAGTGCGACCACACCTCTCGCTTCAGATGGGACAGGCAAATATACAGTGCTCTACACCCATGCATTATGTCAGCAGCATTACAATGGCATGAACTCAGCTGTACATGACCGGGGGGACACAGGCTTGTCATGGCTCAGCAAACCTGACTGGTGGACAACTGCCATTAACAGGTTGTACAATAACAGTTGGACAGTGCTGTGTGATAGTTGAGATGAGTGTGCCGCCCCTAACATGAAGACACTATCTCCCCAGCTAAAAGAAACAGATAGTGTTGTTGTGATGTTGAGTAGACAAGATAAGTGACAAAAATAGCTACTCACAAAAAGCAGAACCACAACATACAGTGTAGTTACATGTGTGACCTCTAAGGACAGGCCCAGATTGTCAGTGACCTCATATGTCACGATATCACATATAATAAATCTGGACGCATGCCTAACCTGTACACCCACACTGTCTACATCAACTACACTCCCTTGTTCTCACCACATGTGACACATGACATTCCTACAGCCTGTCCCATAACTTCCAGATTTACAGAGCAGTTCATAACTGGCTTCTTATCGGAAGATACATAACATCTATTGCACATGCTAACAATCCAGGGCAGTCCAGGCTGCATCCCACATGTGATCTGACAAGGATTACTAACACCATTGAGACACCCTTGCAATCACACTGACACTACTGGCTGCACACCAGCTGAGTGGACAATGGCAACTGCTATTCCCATGCATAGAGGTGGTGCATCTACTGTCTGACATAACTCTATACCTCTTTGTCTGAGTATCCATATCTGTATGCCCACAGGGCTGATCATCATGGAGCTGATAAGCACACATATGTGTGTCCTACACACAGTTTGGATGTGTGATAGATGGAGCATGACTGTTACATGTGGTGGATATTTCTGAGTTAGTCAACATAGACATGGGTGAGAGTGCATCAGGGCATACTACCTCATAGACTCAGCCAAGCTTTCTGATTATATTAGCCATTCAGGCAACATTTACAAAGCACCCACTTAGGCATCCATGATACTATCATTGTAGGGAGCACTAAGTGGCCGATTGCTGACACACAAACACTACATAGGGACATCTTCCTCCAATAGCTGATCTATCAGCAGTAGTGCTCAACAGGGCACAGTTCTTGTTCTTCAGAAACATAAGCACCACGAAATTCAAAGGAAGACACAGAAGTAGCTGACATCCATCTTTATTCTTTCCATCCTGGTACCTCGGCTATTCGCCTTCAATGGGACATACTTTAACATTTTCAGAGTTCTTTTATATGTGCATTAATTGGTTAATTAGGCATAATTAAATCAATTAAACAACATAATGTCAAACATTTAACTCATTCACCACTGAAACCTATTCCAAGGAAAGAAACATTTCCATTATTTGACAATTTAAAATTCATTTTTTTCTTTTTTTCTTCACTTACAAAAATTTCTAAATATTAGTTACACAATATATAAATATAAATAAACTAAACACTCCAAATTTAATTAAATAAATTTCCTTAAACAATTAATTCTTAACATTTAAACATTGTGTATGAATGTAACAACCTATTACTCATTTTAACTTATACAAAACTTCATTCTAAACATGTATTACATCACAGATATAAGTTAAATTTCATTTTAAATTTCCAAATTCATTCCATTAGGGAATACAGTATGATACTCAATAATCATCCTCTGTTCTAACTTACTTAATGCTGCTTTGTAATTTCCTTTACTAAAATGGGGCCTGGCTAGAACACTAAACCTAAAACTATCATTCTCACCATTATGTGTGCTACAAAAATGTGCAGCTACAGGGCTCTCTAGATTACCCCTCCTTATGTCACCCAGGTGTTCCAAAATACGAATCTTAATTTGTCTAGTAGTTTGCCCAATATACCATTTTGCTGGAACACAATCACAACCTAATATGTATACAACACCTGTTGACCTACAATCAAACCTTTCAAAAGCAGTGTACCTCTTTCCATTTATTTTCACCCGTGCATATTTTTAGTTTTATTGCAGACAGAACATCTCCACAGCTATACATCCCTATCTTATCATCTATTTTAACTTCAACTTTCCTATTCAAAATCTCTTTTAAATTAGGATACCTTTTATAGGAAAAGGTGATGTGTTTGGGAAAAAGGTGACCTATTACAGGATCTTCACTCACCACAGGCCACAAGTCTCTAATAATTTTTTCCATAATGTTTGAAAAGTTCGAATACTTAGATACAAAAAATAACTTGTTTAACTCTGACGCATTTTCAAACTCAGATGCATGCTTATGCCCTCTTCTCCCAAAAATTTTATTTTTACACAATCTGTGTTTTATAGATTGAAGCTTGTCATGCTCGTATCCACATGAATATAATCTATCCAAAATTTCATCACACACCTCCTCCCATAGATTTTTGTTTGAAGTATTCCTTAAATTCCTTTTAAATTCTCCTTCCGGTATAGCCTTAATCAAATGTACTGGGTGCATGCTGCTGGCATGTAGAAAATTATTTACTGAAGTGGGTTTTCTATATGTTTTATGCTCAACTAAACCATTTATCCCCACATAAAATTCTACATCAAGAAAAGGAATTCGAAATTCAGATACGTGTGCCACAAATTCTAAACCATGGTGGTTATTATTTAAACTCACCATAAATTCATCAAAGAGACTCATATCTCCTTTGCACACAAAAATCAAATCATCAATATAACGTTTAAAAAAAACAACATTATTAACAAAAAATGTGTTCTGAAACATAAATTCCTTTTCAAACTCTCCCATATAGATCACTGCATAACTGGGAGCAAAAGCAGCACCCATGGCTGTTCCTTTTGTCTGCAAAAAGTATTCTTTTTTCCACGTGAAGTAATTATGTGTTAAACTAAACTCAAGCAAACTTAATATAAATCTAGTGTATGGCCCTTCTCCCATCATTTTGTACACTGCTTCCAAGCCCCATCTAGTCTTAATGTTGGTATAAAGTGATACAACATCAACACTGGCCCAATAATAATTCTCTTCCCATTTGAGTCCCTTTAAAGCCAAACAAACATCCTGAGTATTCTTAACATGAGATTGAACCTTAGGCAGAAATTTCTTTAAATGATGGTCCAAGAAAATATTAACCCTCTCAACAAAAGACCCAATCCCTGAAATAATAGGTCTACCTGGAGGATTGGTAACATTTTATGAATCTTAGGAATTATATACATGTAAGGGTGTCGTGGTTCCCTCATAATCAAACTTTTTACATCTTTCCCAGTGAAAAATCCCAGTCTTTCACCTCGCTCCAGTAGCTCACTAAGTGCACTAGAATAAGAATTAAGAGGGTTACTATCTAACTTTTGGTAGGTGTCATCCAATAGTAAATTATTAATTATATTGTCATAATTTTCACTATTCATAATCACCCAATTGCCCCCCTTATCCGCCGGTTTGACAACAACTTTATCCAATTCCATCCTAAATCTTTTAAGGGCCAACCATTCACTTTTGCTTAGATTAAAGATCTTTTTACGCGTACAAAAAGCTTTATGTGCCGATTCCAACTCGGCCATAATAACATGTTCAAAAGCATTTATTGCCAAAGATTTCTTAGGAGGCATAAAGTTACTGTCACCTGGGAAATGGGGAACTTCTAAGTGACCATATCCACCTCCAAAAACCCCTTCCATGTTAGATTCCATAGAAAGCTCATGCATATTCTCATTTTCATTCCCATGTACATCCAATTCCAAACCTTCATACTCATATGTACTTAAGTTTAAAAGGGTTTCATCCAAAAGACCACCATCTGCCTTATTTATACTTTTATCCTTTTCATAAAAATAAACCCTCAGATTTAATTTACGAATAAAGGCTTTTACATCAAAAAGAATGTCTGAAATGGACGGTATTCTAGTAGGTACAAACTTTGTACCTTTAGAAAAAACACTTAGCATTTCTTCAGACAAGGGAAGGTCAGAAAGATTAATCACATTTAAACCATTATTGGCAGTGGTACCACCATTAAGTTCCATTTCATTTTCAACATTACAAATATCAGTAGTGCTGATGAGCTCACAGGATATATTAAAATCATCCTGATGTCCATCCTGAGACATAGCTAGTTCACTCTTACCCTTATTGATATCACTCATAACTTTCCTATTCATACTGCTGCCCCCATAACTTTCACAAAGAGGTAGGGACTGGATATGTGTGTTGTTACTTCCACAGTTCTTGTTCCTCTACTGCTTGGAATCCATTCAACAAGAATACATGTGACTACAAACTGACTGTGGCTGACAATGTTGGCTGATGCCTGCAAATTGTGAGCACTCATAGAGGTTCTATGGTATGTCACTATCCTGCAAGAGGGTATTATGAACACATGCCTGCTGATATAATAATGCCCATAAACTCCATCCAAATATATATGTAGTATTGTTTCCATCAGTTAGATCTATATACCTGGTAAGTAGAACATCAGTCGCAACATGTGATGTACATTCTCAGGGGTGAATAAACTGGCCACACAGACCTGGCCACATAGGTTTACACCTAATGTGCCTCCGATCACCATGTCTCTACAGTAGTATAGCAGAATCATATGGCATAACTAAGGTCACAGTCAACTGTAAGTGGCATACTCATAACCTCCAAGTAGCCTTCCCTCAGCATGCTAATATCTGAGTACAAGGGCCATTTGGTAATGTACCTTTCCAAGCAGTGCTAGCAATTGCACACAACAGTATGGTCCCTCATGATGTCACTTCACATCATCAGTATGTGTTCAGTGGAGATAGTCTGCAATGAGTGTCATTGTCTCCTGTGGCATATAGACTATTCAGAGGTGATCTCGGTCTTGTATACAAGGCAATGTGTGACCCTGTTTGTGATTGCATATGCTGCCTATATATAAGAGGCACAGCAGATGGATAACCTACTGTAAGGACATTAACCTCATATGTGATGTTGGTACTACATGCTTGTGGGAGAGATGTGTCTTGCAGACTTAAACACACCCTTGAAACAGAACCCTGTCTAATGGTACACAGAGCACCTCAGTGCACCTCACCACATGCCATCTGTATGATTGGCTGGGTGACCATTATCTCAACACAGACCATCTGCCTGTGTCCCTCTTGGACTGGGGCAATATGTGTTGATTCTCTAACTATGGGTATAAAGTTGTCTATGATTGTAATGGCTGTACGGCCATTATGCTAATGACGTTCAAATGTCCTATGATCCCATAACATTATGTAAAATGCTCTAACAGGCTCACACACAACCATGGTTACACTGAGGCTAGCACCACTTCCAAACACTGCATACAGGACACACAAAGGCACACATGTATTGCAAGTTGGCTGTATGTAGATGAGAACACTAAACAATGTAATGGTACATATAGCAGATCACAGTACGTAATGCATGCAACACACCTCATGGCTGCTATTAGTATCAGTTCAGGACATATTATACATGATGACATCAGCATGCCCTGTTATGATCAGTCATTTGGGGGGGGGGGGGTCACATCACATGCTGCAAATAAAATACTGCAAAACCCTACCTATTACTATGTTACCAAGGTTATCATATTTATGCCATCGGGGCACACACATGTACCAAGTAGCCTGGAATAAGATTAGAACCCCTGCCTATCTAGGCTTACACACTATATAGATTGCAGTATTCATTGCGAGTACCATGGCTTAAGTCCAGGTACTACACTGTCAACTGGTAGTCTTAAGGTGGATGACATCATCAGATCTTGTAAAAGAGAACAATGTGGAAGCCAGCAGCAGGTTACAGGGCCAAAAAGTGCATAACCATTGTAGGTGGGTAGCCCATACAATCAGCACTGCAGCACACTGCACAAACATGCATCCTGTAGGTAAACAAAGATAAGCAGTCAGTGTACAAAACCCCCCAGACTTCCATGCTGAGTATGGCAGCATGCTGCACAAACATGCTGAAACCCCCTGCCTTTAGCTAAAGAAGGCTTAGAAATGAGTGCACACCCCCACAAGGATATGCTCAGCACTGCAGAGTGCCATGCAAACAGGCTGAAATAAGCTTAGAAGTCATTGGGCACACCCTCCCTTGATGTCAGCTGGCTCCTCTGTAAACAACAACATTGTTCTCTGCCTACATGAAAGGGATATGCAGACACTATTACCCCATTGTGCTATTCAGTAACTTGACCTCATTTGCATAGGGATCTGTACTCACAGCCTGGAAACTACATGCTTCAAAGCCCTACTACATTAGCAACAGCACCAATGCACCACTGCAGATACTCCATGCAAGGCCTTGTAATACATTTTTGTCACATAATATTAATTTAGTTTTTTCCAATTTTTTAAAAATTTTCTTATAAAGCATGTTTGAGCACTGCAGTGTGCCATGCAACCATACTCAGATTATTAAAGAAAATACATTTAATTTAACTTATTTCCTTTAATTAGTCAGATACACAGGGATAGAGTTGCTCATATCTGTATGTGCTATGCCATTTTTGTCCATATAGTTACATTTTACAGCCCCTTTTGTCTGTCTATATTCCTGTACACAGAATTTTTCCATGTACACTACAGATACTGACACAGGGTCTACAGATCTGCCTGTCTGCTTGCTGGATCACTCTACCCACCTCATTTGCATGAGATTTACCTGCTTATGAGGTGATCGGCATGCCCCGGAAGTTTCCATGTCGGTGAGGTCTTGTGAGCCACTCAGGAGCGCTTACTGAATCTAAAAATGTTCACAGCCATGTTAGCAGGGTGCTGTGATGCCTACATGGGAAAAAACATGTAGACTTTATTAAATTCCTCCCTTTATTACAGTATGCCTAAACAGGTATGCACAGTACTCTGCACTGACTATACTTTCATATAATGTGTTAGAAATGTATTCATTGTCTTAAATTAAACCCTGGCAGCCTTTGCGCCTGTCTGCACAATCCCTCAGACCTACTTTACCTGTAGGTAAACATGTCTGCATGTCTGAATGCGTTCATGCTGCTTTACATGGTTTCCTGGGTGGCAACACTGTTGCATACCACAAAACCTCACTTATATCCATGTAAGCATGATGCACAGCATGCATATGCAAATTGCACTGCTGATCATTGTACAAACATGTAAACTCCATGCAAGCTTCGTGCTAAGCCTACATGGAGTTTATTGAATCCATGGCTGTATCTCTGCTAAGAATGATGCTCACCTCAATTGCTGCTATTTCATAAATAATACCCAGGAATTCTACAAACTATGTGCAGGCTTCATGCTAAGCTTGCACAGAGTTTACATATTAGCAAGATGAGGATCAGCACTGATCTCATATTCATGCTGCTTATTGTGCTTACATGAATACAATAAAAACACAACAACTAGAGAAAAAAAAACTGACCAGCAGAAGACCAGGAACAACATTTTAATAAAATAAAAATGAAACAACTACAAGGAGACTAAGCTCTTTCTCACATCCAACCACTAGGGCTTTGTCAGAGTAAATAACATTTAAACCGCTAAACAATAAATAGCTTAAACACAATCACATGATCAATTAAATTAACGAATAAGGCAAACAGGCAGCCACAAATTCAGTAGCAATAATAAAAAAAAATGTCAAAATGTTTTGTAAAACTGTTTGCTAAACCTTCTAAAAGCAACCTAATGTTCATAAATACAGTATAAAAATAATCCTGTCATTAATAAATAATGAATAATGAACTTTTAAAACCCCTTTTATGCTATCAAATATATACTGTAAGATATAAAATATAATACATATTAAAAATATACTACATATTAAGAACTTATTTAATGACCTGTTGTAATCAGATTTTACTGACTAGATAAAAAGTAATCTTAGTCTCAAGTGATTACTTCAACCTACCTTGCTCTTAACGTTAAGATCCGTACAATAGAGCAGCAGTCATTAATTCCCAGAGATTGCTTAGCATTCAGTCTCAGCCGCCAGACTGTCTCTCTACTCTCCAATAATGTTTTGAAATCATCATCCCTTTGATTCTGATTCACTTGGTTTACTACAAAAAATAGAAACCTTTTAAAATTAATACAGCATTTGGAGTGCACATACAACACATTACTAGTCCTTTTATTTTTAATGTCCCTAACATGTTCCGCTATACATTCCTTCAGTTTTCTGATGGTCTTGCCAACATTAAAAGATTGGCATGCCATAGAAGTCACTACATAGAGTGAATCTTTGTCTCACAGCTACAACACCCAGGGCATTGGATGGCTCTATCTTATCCAAGAATGGATACATAAGGTCCATCATTAATTAATTTGCAGAACATACATGGTCCACATTCAAACATCCTGGATGTGTGCCCACCTAATTTATTCAAATGCTGCCCCTCAAACCAACCTTTTAAATTCTTACCCATACTATAAGTACCTTGAGGTCTGTCACCCAGAAGCATTTTCAATTCTTGGGGTAAATGTAAGTTCCAGTAAGTATTCAATGTTGCAGCTATTAATGCACTACCATTGGTCCACTCTTATTGTGACTCTGTGGGATGCAACCAGGGAATTAGTGCCATTAAGTGTAATCCCCACTTTTAAGATGGGGGCAAAATTATTCTGACGTTTCCTCAAAAATCTAACTTCTAATCCTAACCAACAAATGGAGTGGCTACCCCCTATCTCTAAACATACCTATAAGAATGGCCATCCCTTCCCTAAATTTTTCCTCTTCACTTACAAGTCTAGATAACCTTACCATCTGGCCCTTCATCACACTCCTCTTCTGATGGAATGAGTGGCAGCTCTCAAAATGCAGTAAAGCATTCAAATAAGTCTTTTTCTGAAAAATGCTGAAATATAATTTCCATGTTAACATCTCCTTGTGTAAATAAATATCCAATAAATCAATTTCATATGGCCTAATGGTTAAGATGTTTGCCTTACAAACACATGGTGCAAGATTTGAGTCTCACAAGGGATAATTGGCTAAGCTTAAAATGGCTCGCAAGGGCAGTTAGCTTAGTACTGATCTATGAACCTATGTGTTTGCACCTTATACCTGAATCTCAAAAAGGTAGTAGTACCATTCAAATACTCTATAAATTCTGGAATATCACATGGACTACTTTTCCATAAAATGAGGATACTGTCCAAGAATTTTAAGAATGTCACCACTATTGACGTATAGGAAAGAAAAAAACAAATGGGGAAATTTAATAAAGCCTACACAGTGTTTTTTACCATGTAGGCATCGTGCTGTGTGGCTTACATGAAAGTAAGCAAGTTTTAGATTAAGTAAACACTGCTGAGTGGCACGCAGTGCAAACATGCTTTAAAAAAAAAAATTGGAAAAAACAAAATTAATATTATGTGACAGAAATGTATTACAGGGCCTTGAATGGAGTATCTATAATGGTGCACTGGTGCTGTTGCTAAAGTGGAAGTGCTACGAAGACTGTAGTTTCCAGCTTGTGAGCACAGATCCCTATGCAAATGAGGTGAAGTTATAGATTAGCATAAAGGGGTAATCCTTTTGACATATCCCCTTTGTGTAGGCAGAGAACCATGTTGGTGTTTATAGAGGAGGTAGCTGACATCAGGAGAGGGTATGTCCAATGACCTCTAAGCTTATTTCGGCTTAGCTGCAACTGTTTGCATGGTACGCTGCCATGCTGAGAGTGTCCTTTTGGGGGGGTGTGTGCACTAACTTCTAAGCTTTGTTTGGCTAAAGGGCACGTATTTCTTCATGCTTGCATGGCACGCTGCTATGCTAAGTGTGGAAGTCTGCGGGGTGTGTACACTAAGTAATAAGCTTTGTTTACCTACTGGGCATATGTTTGCACAGTGTGCCACAGTGCTGAGTGTATCTAAAAGCCAATGACATATTAATTAGTTTTAACTTAAACTATGGCCATTAAATGATGTTAATGATATATTAGCCAGGTGCACTGCATCATAGGTAGCCAATCACACAGTCAGCACCTACAGCAGAGCACTATAAAGTAGGCAGACACCCTACAATCTAATGTTTTCCCCATACTCTGCACCATTGGCATACAGACTTGGGAATTTTAACTGAGAGAATGCTAGCGGCTGCTGCAGGTCTACTACATCTGTATGTGTTAGAGGCTGAGCTCAGTGCTGTTGCTGACAATAGGCCTAGACAGAGAAGAAGAAAAGTATTCATGCCCAGGGTAATCTTACAAGAGCTTCATGAGCTGGAGATTGTAGAGTGCTACAGGGTGCACAGAGACATACTACAAGAACTCACTTAGCTCTGCTGCCATCAACTCAGACCCAGAGCAAACAGAGGGGAAGCCTTCCCAGTGGAAACAAGGGTATGTATAGCCCTTAGGATGCTAGCTACAGGTACTTTCCAAAGAATGACTGGAGACATGATGGGGGTCTCACAGGCATCAGCATCCAGGGCACTCCACCAGTTCCAGGATGCCATGCTACCACATGCCAGTAAGCACTTTTCTTTTCCCCTCACCGCTGAGGTGAGGGCCAGCAATATGCAACACTTCTACCATGTAGCACACTACACTGAGGTACTGGATGCCATAGATTGCACTCATGTCACCACCTGGTGAGGAGGGTAGAATCTACATCGACCACAAAGGGTAGCACTCCTTCAACTACCAGGTCATGTGCAATGCCCAGGGGATTGTCATGAATGTGTGTGGCAGCCCTGGAAGTTGTCACGACTCCCAAATCTGGCATGCATCACAGCTGTACCAGATGTTTTCTAGGGGTGCACATCCCACATGGCCATTTACTGGGAGATGCTGGCTATGCACTGGAACTATGGATGGTGACACCCATCAGAAATGCATACATGCCCATGGAAGAATGCCATAATGAGGCCCACATACAAACTAGGAACATCATAGAATGTGTGTTTGGAATTCTGAAGTCACAGTTTCAGTGCCTCGATATATCTGGTGCAGCCATGCAGTACTCTCCAGCCACATGTGCACATCTGTTCACAGTATGTGCCATGGTACACAATATGATCATATGGAAACAGCTGCAGCAGGAGCAGCAAAGGAAATGGGATACACAACCCCTCCACACCGATGCTTAGGTCACCACAGCCACAGTCACAGGAGGACTTGGAGAAGGAACCCACTGATGATGTGCCTGTAGGCAGACACAGGCATGCCCAGTTTCCCCTGGATTTGGCTAAGAGACAGTGCACAGCACATTCACTGACAACCTAGGGTGCTAGGGACTGAAACCTTACTCCTACTCACATACATTTATTAAAATTGTTGATGCCAGGTAACCCACACAACCTGTACTTATCCATGTATTGGCTGTGTACTGCTTGCATCACACAGAGTCAGCCCTGAACTACAGTCCTGTTGACTGCTGCATTTGCAAAGTAAGTCTCTAGCCTACACACTACTTATAAGGATTACTATAATATGGTATTGTATATATGGATCTGCTGCATTTATGCAAGAAAATATACTGGGTTATATGGACAGAAGTAACATTGACATGGGACTACAGATACCCAGTCCAATAGTATGTGCTCCCTAATAATCACTAGGCCGCATGTTTGGAATATTCACGACATCAGTCAAGGGAGATATTAAACAGTGGGGTCACAGAATATTTGGACTACTGTCTATCGCAGTAGATCATGTGCTGTTGTTCCCCCACCCCCAACACAGCAGTGTTCCTATGTAACTGCTTTAACAGTAAGTCAGCAATGGTATATCAGCAGACCAGTCAATTTCAGGGCTATAACACAGACCTTGATTACACATTGTCTATCACATGTAATGCAGGAATAACAGCATACATATTTATGCTGTTGATTGTGTGATGAATGACTCCTGTCTGTCTGGCAGCTTGTGTGGCTCAGTGGACTAGGGAAGGTAGCATGGGTGATGGTGTTGATGGATCTAATCTGGAAGTAGTCAAATCTTTTGCAAGTGAGGTATTATTATGTCAGTGTTTTCACAGACAGTCTGTGTGTGGTGTAATATTATGAGCCTCAGTCACATATTAAGTACAGCAGACAGCTGGAGAATGCCTTGAAGATTATGAGTGAAGTGCAATACTACAGAAACAGGGACATATATCATTGTCTGTAACACACAAAATCATGGACTGGAATACAGGTAGGTGTGGCCTGGAATCACTTTATAAGTACTTACATTCCCACTGGGCATGCCCATACCCTTAGTTAAAATGAGTGTAATTATGTTGCATGACCTGTTATGTATAGATATGTCTATACATACAGAAATATGCATATGCATATCTGTCTGTCACTATCTCTCTCACATACATAGTATATCAATCTCTATGTAGTGTCAAATAGATATATACTGATATATATAGCTATATATATTAAAATGATGCATAGACTCTCCCCATATATCTTCATAACACATATACATATCATACATATACACAGCTACATTTATATACACACCCCTGTTATATGCATCCATACTGTTGCTCAAAGGATCCAAACTAAGGGTGCCACAGTACATAATCCACTTACCTAGAGACACCTGTGCCTGCTGGATGTCACCACATAGAGAGACACAGGTGAGCAGATGTTGTAATATATAATGTTGTCAATGCACGCATGGACAGAGCACATTGTTCCTGCCCACAGGTTTGCCTATCTAAGTGCAAACAGCCACATATGGCCATACTGGTAACTATACACCCATAGTTAAGATAATAACACTTGTCTAACTGCTAGGATACTAGATGCAGATAATAGTATGAAGCAATATCACTCTGGAGGCCACAGATGTTGTTCAACACAAGCCTAGTTTGTGTAATGCATAAGTTCTGTGCCTGCAATCACATATACAACAGACTTAACATGTGGCACATGTAATAAATACTGTGATCTATAGTGTATAAGACTAGATAGGTAGGGATTCTAATCTCACTCCAGGCCACTTGGTGCCTGTTTGCATATTTGTATATCCCCCCTGCAGAACAACTGATATGCTATCATGGGCTATCCACCTGCAATGGTTATTCAGTTTTTGGCACTGTAACTGGCTGCTGACTTCCAAACTGCCTTCTTCTACAAGGCCTGATGAGTTCATCCACCTTAAGACTACCAGCTGACAGTAGAGTATCAGACTTAAGTGGTGGTGCGTGCAACAAGTACTGTGAACTATACTGTGTAAGACTAGATAGGTAGGGGTTATAATCTCACTCCAGGTTACTTGGTGTGTTTGTATGTCCAAGTAACATACATATGATCACCTTGGTAACTTAGAAATAGGTTTTACAGCATTTTATTTGTAGCATGTAATGTGGCTCCCCCAAAGGACTGATGACAACAAGGCCTGCTGATGTCATCAAGCATAATATGTCCTAAATTGATAGTATTAGCAGGCAAGAGGTGTGATGTGTGCATCACATATTGTGATCTGTAGTGTGTACCATTACATAGGTAAGTGTTCTCATCTACATACAGCCAACTTGCATTACCTGTGTCCCTTGACATAACCTGTATGCAGTGATTGGAAGTGGTGCTAGCCTCAATGTAACCATGTTTGTGTGTGAGCCTGTTAGAGCATTTTGCATCATGTTATGGAACCATAGGACATTTGAACTTCATTAGCATAATGGCCATATAGCCTTTACAATCATAGACATCTTTATACCCATAGTTACATGATCAGCACATATTGCCTCAGTCCAAGAGGGACATAGACAGATGCCCTGTGTTGAGATGACGGTCACCCAGCCAATCATACAGATGGCATGT
Source organism: Protopterus annectens (assembly GCF_019279795.1). Classification (NCBI taxonomy): domain Eukaryota; kingdom Metazoa; phylum Chordata; order Ceratodontiformes; family Protopteridae; genus Protopterus; species Protopterus annectens. The sequence goes on from NC_056727.1 coordinate 784,614,490, forward strand.
GATGAGGTGTACTGAGATGCTGTGTGTGCCATTATGCAGGCTTCTGTTTCAATGATGTGTTTAAGTCTGCTAGACAAATATCTCCCACAAGCATGTAGTACTAATGTCACATATGAGGTTAATGTCCTTACAGTGACTTATCCATCTACTATGCCTCCTACAGATAGGTCGCATATGCAATCAAGCAGGGTTACACATTGACCTGTATGCAAGGCATAGATCACCTCTAAGTAGTCTATATGTCACAGGTGACAATGACATTAATTGCAGACAATTCCCATTGAACACATACTGAAAACATGAAGTGTCTTTGAGAGGGACCATACTGTTGTGTGCAGTCGCCAGTACTGCTTGTAAAGGTACATCAAAGAATGACCATTGCACTCAGATTTTGGCATGCTGAGGGAAGAGTACTTGGAGGTTATGAGTATGTCACTTACAGGTAACTGTGGCCTCAGCTATGCCATATGATTCCTGCCATATCACTGTAGAGACATGGGGCTCTGAGGCACATTAGGTGTAAACCTGTGTGACCAGTCTGTGTGCCTAGTTCGTTCACCCCTGAATAAGTACATCACATGTTGTCACTGATGTGCTAATTGACAGGTACATAGGTCTAACTGATGGAAATGATACTAGATATATATTTGTATGGAGTTTATAGCCATTAGTATGTCAACAGGCATTTGTTCGTAATACCTTCTTGCAGGATAGTGACATACCACAGAGACTTTATGAGTGCCCACAATTTGCAGGCATCAGTCAACATTGTTAGCCACAGTCAGTCAGTAGTTGTATGTATTGTAGTTAAATGGATTCCAAGCAGTAGAGGACACAGGACTGCACCCTGTTGAACACTGCTGCTTACAGATCAGCTATTGGAGGTGGATAACCCTCTTTTGCATATGTGTGTTATCAATGGGCCACTTAGTGACTCCTACAATGACAGTATCATGGATATCTAAGTGGGTGCTTTGTAAATGAGTGGGAGATATAGTCAGAGGTCTGGGCTCAGTTTAGGGGATTGTTCACCCTGATGTACCATCACCCAGGCCCTTGGTGACTGCCTCAGAAATGTCCACCATGTGTAACAGTCATTATCCCCCTGTCACACATCCAACCTGTGTACAGTCAACTGCGTGTAGATAACATATATGTGTGCTGATTAGCTGCATGATGATTGCCCCTGTGGCCATACAGGTATGGATACTTAGACAAAGAGATGTATAGTTATGTTGGTCATTGGATGCACCACCTCTGAGCAAGGGTATAACATTTACCATTGTTCACTCAGCTGCTGTGCAGCTAGTGATGTCAGTATGATTGCAAGGGTTTCCAGTGGTGTTAGTAATCCTTGTCAGATCACATGTGGGATGCAGTCTGGAATGTTAGCATGTGCAATAGATACTATGTATCTTCCAATAACAGTTCAGTTACTAACTGCTCTGTAAATATAGAAGTTATGAAACAGGTTGTAGGAATGTTATGTGTCACATGTGGTGGGGACAAGGGAGTGTTGTTGATGCAGACAGTGTGGGAGTACAGACCCATCATATGTGGCATAATGAGGTATGAGGTCAACAACAATCTGGGCCTGTCCTTTGAGGTCACACATACAACTACACTGTGCGCTGTGGTTTTGCTTTGTTTGGGTGGCTACTTTGGTACTTGCCATGTCTACACAACATCACAACAACACTATGTGCTTCTTTTAGCTGAAGAGGTAGTGTCACCATGTCAGGGGTGGCACCCTCACTCCAAATGTCACACAGCACTGTCCACCTGTTATTGTACAGCCTTTTTCATGCAGTTGTAATGCTGCTGACATAATGCATGGATGTAGAGCTCTGTGTGCTTTGCCTGTCTCATCTGAAGGAGGAGGTGCAGTCAGGCTATGTCAACTATCCCACAAGAGGTAATATATGGCTTTCTTGAAATATATGTCTGTATTGTCTGCAGGGGGGTATGTACTGGTAGTTCTAAGGAGAATGGTCTATGACATGAACCCACCATGGGGGGGCCTCACATTGGGGGAGCTTCACTGGTCACCCATGTTGGTAAACATATCATGGAATACATTGGTTTCCCATTTGTGGGTGTCATGGCACTGCTGCAGGGTATTGTAGGTAAGGACCTGGACCATCCTTTGGGCAAATGAGCCACAGCACAAATAAGCAACACACTGTGTACATATTACACTTCCCTAACATGTTTGTCTGTGCTCTTTGCAGACATCTTGCATGACTCTTCTTGTAACATTGTGGAAGTAACTGCAATACTTACTTGCACAGAAGACAACTAGCATGTAGTGCCAAGCGGTGTCCACAGATCTCTGAGTTATGTCATCTGAAATGTCATGACAGGAGTTAGCATGGATGCAAGCACTGACACTGTTGTACACCTACTGACAACTGGAAAAAACATTATTACTTTTGCTCAAGGCCAGATCATGCCTACTGACTTTAACTGGTGGAGCCCATTGATTGTTAAACTATGCAATGGATGTCAGACATATGTCTTACTCCACCAACCATGGCCTGACAAAGTGTCTGACAATATTAGACCACCAGACCTTGCTGGAAAATGTGTACATCATGTACAGAGTGCTATGTCAGCTGGTGGTATGGCAAGTGACTGACAGTCATACTCTGGAAAGATAGCATTCAAAGACCTACGCTGCACTGATGCCAGTCACCACTGGAGTTCACCATCCTCTATTTTTGGCATACCTCATCTACTTATGCTCTCTCTGTAGTCACAACCACTGACAGTGACCTGTGACTGAGTACATTAGCAGGTGATTGTATATTAAGAGCTGTCACACAGTCTCACACAGAACCAACAGTTATCCAGGATGGCCAAAGACACAGTCAGTTGTTCTCTGAGCCAACGACAAAGACTAAATGCCATCAAGTGCACAATACTATTCTGTGTGAAATCATCCACCCCTGAAAAATATTGTATTGTCTGCACACCACACACAGTTGAGAAATTACACATAGAGTTATGGGCAGAGACAGTAATGTAGCCTTTGATTTTCACTGGTCAGTAAGATGTGGGGATGCATTCAGTGTTGCACAACCTATACCGATAGGTTTCAGATGTGAATCCTAGACTGTCCCTGCTATACCACATGTGGCAGTCATCACACCTATCATCGTGTGCAAAGGCACCCTTGCTCTGTCACTACACAGGCATATCGTACAACTGTAGCAGCCACACAGGTTCCATGGTACACCAATACACAGTGTCGGCAACATATCCTATGGAGTCCATGTCATGACTTTTCTTATGTAGTCTGTCCCTAAATGCTTTGGTGAGGATGTGTATGGCTTCATACAGGGAGGTGTTGGATCTCACTGTGTACCTCCCATGTATCAATGACAGGACTAACACATGTCTCACCTGTTCTATACACCTACAACATCACTGTAGTATACATTGTACATACTGGAGAGACAGGTATGTAACACAGACAGCAACTGTCTGTACTGGACACAGGATATTTGTAGATGGGTCATCTCTATAACCACAGCTTGTAGATGTGTTAGTTCCCAAAACCTTGGTGACACATATCAAGTGTAGCAGACCTTTTCACATTTTAGGAATGCATGAGTATGTCGAATGCTGCCATTGTCCTTTTTAGCCTGTTATACACTTATGAACCTATGGAGCCATGCATGTATAGTGCTATACCTTGCTGAAGACATATTTCTGCTGTGCTGACATACCATCCTTTACTGCTTTATTGCCTCTGTGTATCTATAGGTTATCCCAACAGACTCCTGAAACAGAAACAGAAACAGGTCCATAACACAACTGTCATTGTATAACTATACAGCCATTACAACATCATACAACATAAGGTACACAAAAGTATGTGGTGTTCTCATGACAAATGCCAGCATACAGTATCTGCCAGTAACCAATACAAGTGGCATGGCAAAACAACACTGCATTACACAAGGGCCTGTTAACTAATATAGTCACCCTATGCCTCAGGCACAAGGCTTCTTTTCCCTGCATTGATGGTGAGGATGACAGGGATGTGGCACAGGTATCATCACTTGCACAAGGTGTTGTGTGGGAGTGCATGAGGCCTAGGCTGACCCAAATGGTTGACAGCATGTGTGTGAGTCAGGAAGGGAAGCAGGTAAGATGAACCATGAAAAGGTGCTATGTGTTTTTGTAGCTGACCTGTATTTGACAGTGGTGTGTGAGTGTGTGCGCGTATACAGTCAAACTCAGTGCTAGCCCTACATGTGCGTATGTTGGACAGCTTTGGAACGTACATGGAAAAGTTGACAGTTTGTGGTCTCCAGCCCTGAACACGGGAACTGGCTCTGCCAGGAGTTGCACTGGCACCTCCATGCCCAAGGTCAGAAGCGGTGCTAGTACCTGACAGGACTGCTGTCTGCTGGGGCCGTGTCCCCAACTGCAACATCCAGGCCTGCCATGTCTTAGTGTGGACAGCACACTTACCTCTGTAACACTGGATGTACTGCCACTACAGGAGCATGATTATGCAAAGCCACGTGGACTCTCAGCAGATGGGGTTGCTGACCTACGTCCTTGAGTCTGACGCTCAACTCCAACCACATGTTGAGCACAGTATTTGATCAAGGCATACATTGTCTCAGCCCACCTTCTGTCCACTGCATCAGTGAACCAATCCAGGATGTCCCCAATGTGGTGGAGGCAGTTACAGATGTCAGACTGTGCTGCATCCAGAACCCTAAGCATATGTCTGGTGTTCTGTTCAGAATATGCCTGTGCCTCCATGATGGCCCAAAACATGCACTGAGTGACCCTTGATGTGACACCTGCAATAAGTGGTGGGCAAACAGCAGGCCTCCTATAAGCAGCCCTGTCAATCCGCCCATGTGGGGCCTCATCATTTCTCTGGATATGGCCAGTATCTACACTCACTGGAGCCATAGTTGCCACACCTTCCTGTTCAATGTCCCCACCCTCTGACTGTCCAATATCTGTGGCCTTCGGGGACTGGGCATGTGTGGGCATACTAAGTGTGTGCTGTGACAATGAGGGCAGAAGAGGGATGTCAACCTCTAGAACAGATTCAGCCACTAAACCCTCACCTGTACTACACTGCAGCCACCATCATCATCATAGTCTGAGGAGAGACTGACATCAGGTTGTGTAGGGGACAGACACCACCCCCATCACCTGTTACAAGACAGGAAAAAGCAGTATATTAATACCTGCGATATTATGCTCCGTAGTACTATGTTGGGATATATGTAAGGCTCTATACACTGTCATCACTATGACAGACCTGTTGAAAACAGAACCTCACATAGCAGGACATGAGGACAGTACTCTTCCCACTAGCAGCTATAGTTATTTGAAAATACCATCTCATTACACTGCAATCTCATCAGCAAAAGTAAGGTACACTGTTGACATTTGTGCAGACTCTGCACAGTTAACACATATGACACTCCGTAGTGTCCTGACAATACTGTCACATCTATCAATGTGGTCACACATACAAGGCATAGGTATGAGTCTAACATGTGTACAGTCAGAATATAAGTGTGTAGTTGGCAATCATGCCAACAGTACAGCAATGTAGGCAGCTGGACTAGGATGACAGTCTAGGGATTACACTGCTGTAAACCTACATCTATAACAAAATAGTGTCATGCTTTCCAGGAGCAGGACCACAGTCTTGGCCAATACTTAACTGACCTGAGAAAAGTTGAATAAGAGGTAATGTCAGTACCACTGCATGTTCCACCACCGTAAGGTAATATGTCCATATATCTCAAATTTACAGTAGTCACTGTGTTATTTGTTATATTGGTCAAAATCTGAGCATGGCAGTCAAACTGCAGTGAACCCCCCCCCCCCAAAAGCAGACAGACCTGACACTCATGTAAGACTATGTATGCCCTGACACACTGAATGCTACAGTATTGCAATGCTGATCAAACTAAGCTTACCTGCACACTCTTCTGCTGTGGACACTGTGGCACCCACATCCATGATGTAGGGTGTGATGGATGCCTGGGAGCTGTCCTGTGTGCCTAGATTTGCCAGGAATTCCTCAATGGCTGAAAGTGGTTGTTCCACTTCAGGCCCTCCACTGGTGACACCACAATCCCTGGCTACATCTGCTGCTCTTCTGCGTGCAGAATTGATCATGTCTAGTGCATGATGTTGAACCTGCTCATATATCCTGTTCTGATGACCAGTGGCATTGACATCACAGACAAGATCAGACCACAATGCCTCCTGCTGTTCCCTGTTGTGCCTCCCTCTAGACAGTAGGAGTTCTTGGTGTTGATGGAGCCCTTCCAGTATTAACTCATTCTCTGTATCCATGAAAGCTACATGGCATGTTGTGTATATGTTGCCTGGAAGACCACAACATGGAAACACATGTCAGGATCACATACATGGAAGTACACTGTGTAGAGATACAGCAAGGACAGAATGGCTGGCAATATCCACCACTTGATCACACATTTCATATTCCATTGTGTGTAAACATACTAAGCATGTGGATATAACTAGGACACTAGTGATAGTCAGGTATTCCCATGTGTGCCATGACAGATACTGCTGTATGTTTATACAGTTGACACTGGAGTCTATTGTAGTGTGTCCCAAGGGGCAAGTCCTGATAATATGTCAAACAACTGTGCCAAGAAAATAGCAGTGTGCTATTACAACCACTTTATAGGGAGAGTTCCACAAGCCAAGTGTACCACATTGACAATATACATTTTCCCCTTGATGTCTTGCACATCCTCTGTATGTGTAACAAATTTGAAGATCATTGACATGTCATTATCACAGTTCTAAGAAAGGCTTAATGCTGTAATTCCTATTCCCCATAAGTATAGTCAAACATCTGCATCCTGATGTAAACAAGATGGTTACATACCTGATGGAGTGCAGTACTCTTTTATTGATATTAATACTTTGCATATGCATGGTCTGTGTGAGGAAAGTTTCATACAAAATGGTTCCCCATAGAAAGCTGCTTCCCTTTTTAACATGCTTCTAATCAGCAGATGATTGCCACTTAACCAGTCTGTGGTTCTAAAATACTAATAGCAGCCAACACAGCTGATTTGCACTATCATCAGCCAATCACATGCAACCATGGTACAATATATAAGGCCTTCATGTAGATTAGGAGCCCTTTCTGATATGCTGTGCTGGATATTACTGGGGAAAGGAGACTACTTTGTTACAGAGGATAGGTCTGTAGCAGCAACTTTTACATAGAGATGAGTGTGCTACAGGCTGCAGCTGCTGCTCCAGGTAATAGGCATAGGCAGACAGTATGAACACTTGTAGGACAACAAGCTGTAGGAGTAACTGAGGGAGCTATGTCAGCCTTGTTGTAGAGACAGAGCCAGAGTAAGGCTACCTTTTCCAGTCCAATTAAGGCATGTGTTAAGTATGTTAGGAAATAGTATCAATACTAGGCCACATGTTTGTTGTCTCCTTGGGCAACATAGGGGATAAATATAACAATATATCTACCATTTGATGACTGTCAGGCCATGTGTTACAGTCTGGTAGTAATTTAGAGCATGTATGAGGGCAGTCCATGTTACAAGCAGGTACTTCAAATGTGTATGTTAGGAGTGCAGCTGTGCTAATTTGCATTGTGAGTTTGAAAGGATTGTGTGATGCACTCTGATATTAGTGACCCTCATTTGCAGCACCTAAGTTGAATTTCTCTGTGAATGCATATTAATGCAAGACATGACACTTTATGCATTTATACTTTTGCTATAGGGATATGTGAAGTGTGTTTCTATCTGCAGGCATGTAACTTCCATCACAGAAATGCCGACATTTCCTTTGATATGCATTGTGTAGATAAAGAGTGCACAACTCATTCATTATTTGCTGGCTTCACAATACTATAATTCCACTGCTACACACCACTGGATTTGAACCCAGGATGTGTGTGGCACAATGCACTGCTTGGAAAGCATTTAACAGACTGAGCTACTGAGTCACTGTTGCAGCAGATGTATTTGTAAACTATACGTGCAACAGGCTGTGATAAGCATTTTCTACATACGTCAGTATGCACATGGCTTTATATGGATGTATTTCTGCACCATGGTCCCAGGTGAAGATGTATTTTACCTGTAATACCTTAGCAAGTATCTTTTTCCATGTTGCTAATAGCAGGGCACATTTACCTGCTATCACAAGCCTCACTTACATCCATTATTATGTCTTTGTCTTTCTAGTGGTGTACTATTGCACCCGAGTCCAAGGTGCACTCCCATTTTTTCCATTACTTTTTAATCAAGTTTGTGTGACGTGGCATGATGTGCAGCTCCACTGAAACACGCTTAATGATTGTAACTGGCAATTACTATGTTTTGTTTAAACTACCTGTTTTAATTAAGAGTTGTGTGGTGTGACAGGTTAATGCAGTGGTCTACAGGTTTGATGATCTTGGGTTCGAATTATGAGACAGGTGTTTATTTTGTAACTGTGTATTACAATTTTAAAAACAAGTACAGTAAATATAGCTCTATTTAGCTGAGCTTAGTGAAACTGTGTGATGCAGAGTGTCGTGCAGTGCCGGGCTAAAAAATATAAAGAAAAGAAAATGGGGAGATAGGAAAATGGTGAAATGGGCTGCAAGAGGGGGAAAACATAGTGAAAGGCAGTTAGGGATGTGCAGGAAGGGTGTAGGAAAGAACCATAGCTATTTCTTGTACAGCAACAACTGTGCACTTTGACAGAATTTGTACATGAGTTTGAACTCTCACTCCCAGAGAGAGTGGTGAGGACAAAATAACTGTGTTGTCAAGCCATTTGGACCAAATTACGTGTGACCAGTGGACATCTGTGTGAAATTGAGAGCTATGTATGGGGCAATTTTTTTTGGGGGGGGGGGCAGGAGCCAATTTTTTTTTTTAAGGTGAAAGTGGAATGTTGAGGAAGGGACATAGGTATGTGTGGGAGAGGTAAGTTGGGTAGGTGAGGATGCAGTTGTAGACAGACAAGACAGCAGACAAGGGTGATGTGTGACACATGAGGGATTAAACATCTTGGATAGGAAAGGTGTTGTGGAATCCAAGTCCCATGTGCCTCTACAAGGCACAGCGTGACTCACATCCCCACTCATCAGACTGTTGGCACTACTCCTTCACTGCTCCAAGGGTGGCAGTGGTAGAGGCTGGGCACCAGGGTGAGACTGCCCCACCAGGTTGGCCATTATGTCCTCAGTCCAGAGAAGGTGGTAGTCAAAACCATGATAGGCTATCCTGCCCACCAAAATTGGGAGCCCAGCCCAATTGACAAATCTCCCTCCACCACTGCTCCCAGAGGCCCATACCTGTCTTGTGAGTGATACTGCCCAACACCACAGCAGAGGGACACCACCAGTCTGGGTTCCAGATGTGCTGGGACCCGGTGCCATGGCCAGAGGATGCAAGGTAGGCAGAACTGGCCTACCTTGATGTGCTGTGGTAAATGAGGTATAACAATAAGTTAAGGTTAGTAATAACCAAGCCATTGTTACTATTAACAGAATGGAGCATCATATTCATTAATCCATATACATATTAATGTAAATTATGTGCAGCACAACATTAAGTAACATAACAGTATGTTAACAGCTTTCCAGTAAGAATTAAAGCATTAGGCCAGCAAAACAGTTAGTTTAACAAAATATGTTAATATTGAATCACAATACAACATAACAATAATAAATCACATTTTACCAATATATAGTTAGTTTAACAAAATATGTTAATATTAAATCATAATAATAAATGACAATAAAAAATAAATGGCAATAAGGGGTGGAGATAGAGAGAGACATTGCATTACTGACAATGCTGAGTATATAGCACAGCAAGCTCCTGCCTGGTGCCCTGCAGAGTTCTACAGCAGCAAAGAGACAAAAAAAGACTTTGGAGTAATTAAGTATCATTTTCGGCATTTTCTTGCTGCCTTTAGCTAATTCCACCTAAAATGCCGATTTTCTAGAGTTTCTGTGATTTAAAAAGCTTATTTCAGCTGCACATTGTACTTATTTTGCTGCCTGGACTTTAACAAAGTTATTTTTGTGCTTAAATTACCTGTTTAACTGATGTAGGCTACACACTCAAGTGTGACAGCCATTTCTGTACATTTAAAGTGTTTTTTTGATTGTATCTGCTTTATTTTCTGAAAAAAAAATACTTGCTTTCCCGCCTTTTTAAGCTAGTATAATCCAGTTTTCAGGTTAATGCTGAATTCAGGGCTGCATTACAAGTTTTTGTGTTTGCCCATACTTTACTTGGATAGAAGGAAGTTTCTCTGTTCACAGTGAGGGAGGGAGCTTTGAGCAGCCTATATGTCCCTGGAGGAGTGGTTACAGCCTAGAAATTAGTAGATTATAGGCCATTTTGGGCTAATTTCTCTCTTTCATTTCCCTGCTATAAAACCCACATTTGCAAGGGTTTTGGGCTAGTATAGAGCTCAGCAAGCTCCTGCCCGGTGACCTGCAGAGTTCTACAGCAGCAGAAAGACAAAAGAGAGACTTTGGAGTAATTATCGTTTCTCTGCATTTTCTTGCTGCCTTTAGCTAATTCCGCCTAAAATGCTGATTTTCTAAAATTTCTGTGATTTAAAATGCTTGTTTCAGCAACATATTGTACTTATTTTACTTCATGCACTTTAACAAAGTTGTTTTTGTGTTTAAATTACCTGTTTAATGGTTGTAGGCTACAGACTCAAGTGTGATAGCCAATTCTGTGCATTTAAAGTGTTTTTTTTGATTGTATCTGCTTCATTTTCTGAAAAATATATATATATACTTGTTTTCTCACCTTTCTAAACTAGTATAGTCCAGTTTTCACATTAGTGCTGAATTCAGGGCTGTGTTACAAATTTCTGTTTTTGCCCATACCTTACTTGGATAGAAGGAAGTTTCTCTGTTCACAGTGAGAGAGGGGAGTTTTGAGCAGCCTATCTGTCTTGGGAAGAATATGTTCAGCCCAGAAATTAGTAGATTATTGGCCATTTTGGGCTAATTTCTATCTCTTTCATTTCCCTGCTATAAAACCCACATTTGCGAGGTTTTGGGGCTAGTATACAGCTCAATAAGCTCCTGCCTGATGACCTGCAGAGTTCTACAGCAGCAGAGAGACAAAAGAGAGACTTTGGAGTAATTATCGTTTCTCTGCATTTTCTTGCTGCCTTTAGATAATTCCGCCTAAAACAATGATTTTCTAAAGTTTCTGTGATTTAAAAAGCTTGGTTCTGCTACTTATTGTACTTATTTTACTGCATTCACTTTAACAAAGTTGTTTTTGTGTTTAAATTACCTGTTTAACTATTGTAGGCTACACACTCAAGTGTGGTAGACATTTCCGTGCATTTAAAGTTTTTTTTTAATTATATCTGCTTTATTTTCTGAAAAACAAAACAAAACAAAACAAAATACTACTTGTTTCCCACCTTTTTAAGCTATTATAGTCCAGTTTTCACGTTAGTGCTGAATTCCAGGCTGTGTTACATGTTTTTGTGTTTGCCCATACCTTACTTGGATAATAGAAAGTTTCTCTGTTCACTGTGAGAGAGGGAGCTTTGAGCAGCCTATCTGTCCATGGAGGAGTGGTTTTAGCACATAAATTAGTAGATTATTGGCCATTTTGGACTAATTTCAATTTCTTTCATTTCCCTGCTATAAAACCTGCATTTGCGAGGTTTTTGGGCTAGTATACAGCTCAGCGAGCTCCTGCCTGGTGCCCTGCAGAGTTCTACAGCAGCAGAGAGACAGAAGAGAGACTTTGGAGTGATTAAGTATCATTTTTCTCCATTTTCTTGCTACCTTTAGCTAATTCTGCCAAAAATGCTGATTTTCTAGAGTTTCTGTGATTTAAAACGCTTGTATCAGCTACATATTGTACTTATTTTACTGCATGCATTTTAACAAAGTTGTTTTTGTGTTTAAATTGCCTGTTTAACTGTTGTAGGCTACACAATCAAGTGTGATAGCCAGTTCTGTACATTTAAAGTGTTTTTCTGATTGTATCTACTTTATGTTCTGAAAAAAAACAAAAAATATATACTTGTTTTCCTGCCTTTCTAAACTAGTATAGTCCAGTTTTCAGGTTAGTGCTGAATTCAGCGCTGTGTTACAAGTTTCTGTGTTTGTCCATACCTTACTCGGATAGAAGGATGTTTCGCTGATTATTGTGAGAGAAGGAGCTTTGAGCAGCCTATCTCTCCCTGGAGGAGTGGTTTCAGCCCAGAAATTAGTAGTTTATTGGCCATTTTGGGCTAATTTCTATCTCTTTCATTTCCCTGCTATAAAACCTGCATTTGTAAGGCATTTGGGCTAGTATACAGCTCAGCAAGCTCTTGCCTTGTGCCCTGCAGAGTTCTACAGCAGCAGAGAGAGAGACAAAAGAGAGACTTTGGAGTGATTAAGTATCATTTTTCGGCATTTTTTTGCTGCCTTTAGCAAATTTCACCTAAAACGCCAATTTTCTATTGTGTTTGTGATTTAAAAAGCATGTTGCAGTGACATATTGTACTTCTTTTAATGCCTGCACATTAACAAAGTTGTTTTTGTGTTGAAAGTACCTAATTAACTGTTGTAAGCTACACACTCAATTGTGATAGCCATTTTTGTGCATTTAAAGTGTATTTTTGATTGTATCTGCTTTTTTTTTTGAAAAAAAATGTTTTCCCACCTTTCCAAACTAGTATATTGCAGTTTTCAGGTTAGTGCTGAATTCAGGGCTCTGTTACAAGTTTCTGTGTTTGCCCATACCTTACTTGGATAGAAGGAAATTTCTCTGTTCACTGTGAATGAGGGAGCTTTGAGAAGCCTATCTGTCCCTGGAGGAATGGTTTCAGCCCAGAAATTAGTAGTTTATTGGCCATTTTGGGATAATTTCTCTCTATTTTATTTCCATGCTATAAATCCCACATTTACAAGGATTTGGGCTAGTATACAGCTCAGCAAGCTCCTGCCTGGTGCCCTGCAGAGTTCTACAGCAGCATAGAGACAAAAGAGAGACTTTGGAGTGATTAAGTATTGTTTCTCTGCATTTTTGTGCTGCCTTTAGCTAATTCAGCCTAAAACGCTGTTTTCTAGAGTTTCTGTGATTTAAAAATATTGTTGCCGTTACATATTGTACTTATTTTACTGCATGCACTTTAACAAAGTCGATTTTGTGTTTAAATTACCCTTTTAACTGTTGTAGGCTACACCCTCAAGTGTGATAGCCATTTTTTTTGTATTTAAAGGTTTTTTATATTGTATCTGCTTTATTTTCTGAAAAAAAAAAACAAAACAAAAAACAAAATAATACTTGTTTTCCCATCTTTCTAAGCTACTAAAATCCAGTTTTCATGTTACTGATGATATCACAGCTGTGTTACAAGTTTTTGTGTTTGCCCATACCTCACTTGGATAAAAGGAAGGTTCTCTGTTCACTGTGAGTGAGGGAGCTTGGAGCAGCCTATCTGTCCCTGGTGGAGTGGTTTCAGCCCAGATATTAGTAGATTATTGGCCATTTTGGGCTAATTTCTAGATCTTTCATTTCCCTGCTATAAAACCAGCATTTGTGAGGTTTTGGGGCTTGTATACAGCTCAGCAAGCTCCTGCCTGGTGCGCAGCAGAGTTCTACAGCAGCAGAGAGACAAAAGAGAGACGTTGGAGTGATTAAGTATCATTGTTCTGATTTTCTTGCTACCTTTAGCTAATTCTGCCTAAAACACCAATTTTCTAGAGTTTCTGTGATTTAGAAAGCTTGTTTCAGCAAGATATTGTACTTATTTTACTGCTTGCACTTTAACAAAGTTGTTTTTGTGTTTAAATTACCTGTTTAACTGTTGTAGGCTACACACTCAAGTGTGATAGCCATTTCTGTGCATTTAAAGTTTTTTTTATTGTATCTGCTTTATTTTCTGAAAAAAAAACTTGTTTTCCCACCTTTCTAAACTAGTATAGTCCAGTTTTCAAGTTAGTGCTGAATTCAGGGATGTGTTACAAGTTTCTGTGTCTTGCCAATACCTTACTTTGATAGAAGGAAGTTTCTCTGTTCACTGTGAGAGAGGGAGCTTTGAACAGCCTATCTGTCCATGGAGGAATGGTTTCATCCCAGACATTAGTAGTTTATTGGCCATTTTGGGATAATTTCCATCTCTTTCATTTCTCTGCTATAAAACCCACTTTTGTGAGGTATTTGGGCTAGTATACAGCTCAGCAAGCTCCTGCCTGGTGCCCTGCAGAGTTCTACAGCAGCAGAGAGACAGAAGAGAGACTTTGGAGTGATTATGTATCGTTTCTCTGCATTTTCTTGCTGCCTTTAGCTAATTCCGCCTAAAACACTGATTTTCTAGAGTTTCTGCAATTTAAAAAGCTTCTTTCAGATACATATTGTCCTTATTTTACTGCCTGCTCTTTAACAAAGTTGTTTTTGTGTTTAAATTACCTGTTTAACTGTTGTTGGCTACACCCTTAAGTGTGATAGCCATTTTTGTGCATTTAAAGTGTATTTTTGATTGTATCTGCTTTTTTTCTGAAAAAAAATGTTTTCCCACCTTTCTAAACTAGTATAGTCCAGTTTTCAAGTTAGTGCTGAATTCAGGGATGTGTTACAAGTTTCTGTGTTTCCCGATACCTTACTTGGATAGAAGGAAGTTTCTCTTTTCACTGTAAATGAGGGAGCTTTGAGAAGCCTATCTGTCCCTGGAGGAATGGTTTCAGCCCAGAAATTAGTAGTTTATTGGCCATTTTGGGATAATTTCTCTCTATTTTATTTCCATGCTATAAAACCCACATTTACAAGGATTTGGGCTAGTATACAGCTCAGCAAGCTCCTGCCTGGTGCCCTGCAGAGTTCGACAGCAGCATAGAGACAAAAGAGAGACTTTGGAGTTATTAAGTATTGCTTCTCTGCATTTTTGTGCTGCCTTTAGCTAATTCAGCCTAAAACGCTGTTTTCTTGAGTTTCTGTGATTAGAAGTCTTGTTGCCACTACATATTGTACTTATTTTACTGCATGCACTTTACCAAAGTCGATTTTGTGTTTAAATTACCTGTTTAACTGTTGTAGGCTACACCCTCAAGTGTGATAGCCGTTTTTTTTGCATTTAAAGCTTTTTATATTCTATCTGCTTTATTTTCTGAAAAAAAAAAAACAAAACAAAAAATAAAATAATACTTGTTTTCCCATCTTTCTAAGCTATTAAAATCCAGTTTTCATGTTACTGCTGATATCACAGCTATGTTACAAGTTTTTGTGTTTGCCCATACCTCACTTGGATAAAAGGAAGGTTCTCTGTTCACTGTGAGTGAGGGAGCTTTGAGCAGCCTATCTGTCCCTGGAGGAGTGGTTTCAACCCAGATATTAGAAGATTATTGGCCATTTTGGGCTAATTTCTATATATTTCATTTCCCTGCTATAAAACCTACATTTGCGAGGTTTTGGGGCTAGTATACAGCTCAGCAAGCTCCTGCCTGGTGCGCAGCAGAGTTCTACAGCAGCAGAGAGACAAAAGAGAGACGTTGGAGTGATTAAGTATCATTGTTCTGATATTCTTGCTACCTTTAGCTAATTCTGCCTAAAACACCAAGTTTCTAGAGTTTCTGTGATTTAGAAAGCTTGTTTCAGCAACATATTGTACTTATTTTACTGCTTGCACTTTAACAAAGTTGTTTTTGTGTTTAAATTACCTGTTTAACTGTTGTAGGCTACACACTCAAGTGTGATAGCCATTTCTGTGCATTTAAAGTTTTTTTTTTATTGTATCTGCTTTATTTTCTGAAAAAAAATACTTGTTTTCCCACCTTTCTAAACTAGTATAGTCCAGTTTTCAAGTTAGTGCTGAATTCAGGGCTGTGTTACAAGTTTCTGTGTTTTGCCTATACCTTACTTTGATGGAAGGAAGTTTCTCTGTTCATTGTGAGAGAGGGAGCTTTGAACAGCCTATCTGTCCATGGAGGAATGGTTTCAGCCCAGAAATTAGTAGTTTATTGGCCATTTTGGGCTAATTTCCATCTCTTTCATTTCTCTGCTATAAAACCCACCTTTGAGAGGTATTTGGGCTAGTATACAGCTCAGCAAGCTCCTGCCTGGTGCCCTGTAGAGTTCTACAGCAGCAGAAAGACAGAAGAGAGACTTTGGAGTGATTAAGTATCGTTTCTCTGCATGTTCTTGCTGCCTTTAGCTAATTCCGCCTAAAACACTGATTTTCTAGAGTTTCTGCAATTTAAAAAGCATCTTTCAGATACATATTGTCCTTATTTTACTGCCTGCTCTTTAACAAAGTTGTTTTTGTGTTTAAATTACCTGTTTAACTGTTGTTGGCTACACCCTCAAGCGTGATAGCCATTTTTGTGCATTTGAAGTGTTTTTTTATTGTACCTGCTTTATTTTCTAAAAAAAAAACAAAAAACAAAATAATACTTGTTTTACCACCTTTCTAAGCTATTATAGTCCAGTTTTCACGTTAGTGCTGTTATCATGTCTGTGTTACAAGTTTTTGTGTTTGCCCATACATTACTTGGATAAAAGGAAGTTTCTCTGTTCACTGTGAGTGAGGGGCTTTGAGCAGCCTATCTGTCCCTGGAGGAGTGGTTTCAGCCCAGGAATTAGTAGATTATTGGCCATTTTGGGCAAATTTATATTTCTTTCAATTCCCTGCTATAAAACCTGCATTTGGAGGTTTTGGGGCTAGTATACAGCTCAACAAGCTCCTGCCTGGTGCTCAGCAGAGTTCTACAGCAGCAGAGAGACAATAGAAAGAATTTGGAGTGATTAAGTATCATTTTTCTGTATTTTCTTGCTACCTTTATCTAATTCTGCCTAAAACACCAATTTTCTAGAGTTTATGTGATTTCAAAAGCTTGTTTCAGGAACATATTGTACTTATTTTACTGCATGCACTTTAGCAAAGTTGTTTTTGTGTTTAAATTACCAGTTTAACTGTTGTAGGCTACACACTCAAGTGTGATAGCCATTTCTTTGCATTTAAAGTGTTTTTTTATTGTATCTGTTTTATTTTTTGAAAAAAATAAAAAATATATACTTGTTTCCTACCTTTCTAAACTGGTATAGTCCAGTTTTCAGGTTAGTGCTGAATTCAGGGCTGTGTTACAAGTTTCTGTTTTTGCCCATACCATACTTGGATAGAAGGATGTTTCACTGATTACTGTGAGAGAAGGAGCTTTGAGCAGCCTATCTCTCCCTGGAGGAGTGGTTTCAGCCCAGAAATTAGTAGATTATTGGCCATTTTGGGCTAATTTCTATCTCTTTCATTTCCCTGCTATAAAACCTGAATTTGTAAGGCATTTGGGCTAGTATACAGCTCAGCAAGCTCCTGCCTTGTGCCCTGCAGAGTTCTACATCAGCAGAGAGAGATAAAAGAGAGACTTTGGAGTGATTAAGTATCATTTTTTCTGCATTTTCTTGCTGCCTTTAGCAAATTTCACCTAAAATGTCAATGTTCTAGAGTGCCTGTGATTTAAAAATCATGTTGCAGTGACATATTGTACTTCTTTTAATGCCTGCACATTAACAAAGTTGTTTTTGTGTTGAAATTACCTAATTAACTGTTGTAAGCTACACACGCAAGTGTGATAGCCATTTTTGTGCATTTAAAGTGTATTTTTGATTGTATCTGCTTTTTTTCTGAAAATAAATGTTTTTCCACCTTTCTAAACTAGTATAGTCCAGTTTTCAGGTTAGTGCTGAATTCATGGCTCTGTTACAAGTTTCTGTGTTTACACATACCTTACTTGGATAGAAGGAAATTTCTCTGTTCACTGTGAATGAGGGAGCTTTGAGCAGCCTATCTGTCTCTGGAGGAATGGTTTCAGCCCATAAATTAGTAGTTTATTGGCCATTTTGGGCTAATTTCTCTCTATTTTATTTCCATGCTATAAAACCCACATTTGCAAGGATTTGGGCTAGTATACAGCTCAGCAAGCTCCTGCCTGGTGCCCTGCAGAGTATTACAGCAGCATAGAGACAAAAGAGGGACTTTGGAGTTATTAAGTATTGTTTCTCTGCATTTTTGTGCTGCCTTTAGCTAATTCAGCCTAAAACGCTGTTTTCTAGAGTTTCTATGATTTAAAAATCTTGTTGCCGCTACATATTGTACTTATTTTACTGCATGCACTTTAACAAAGTCGTTTTTGGGTTAAATTACATTTTTAACTGTTGTAGGCTACACCCTCAAGTGTGATAGCCATTTTTTTGCATTTAAAGTTTTTTTATATTGTATTTGCTTTATTTTCTGAAAAAAAAAAAAAACAAAATAATACTTGTTTTCCCATCTTTCTAAGCTATTAAAATCCAGTTTTCATGTTACTGCTGATATCACAGCTGTGTTACAAGTTTTTGTGTTTGCCCATACCTCACATGGATAAAAGGAAGGTTCTCTGTTCACTATGAGTGAGGGAGCTTTGAGCAGCCTATCTGTCACTGGAGGAGTGGCTTCAGCCCAGATATTAGTAGATTATTTGCCATTTTGGGCTAAATTCTATATCTTTCATTTCCCTGCTATAAAAACTGCATTTGCGAGGTTTTGGGGCTAGTATACAGCTCAGCAAGCTCCTGCCTGGTGCGCAGCATAGTTCTACAGCAGCAGAGAGACAAAAGAGAGACTTTGGAGTGATTAAGTATCTTTTTTCTGCATTTTCTTGCTACCTTTAGCTAATTTTCCCTAAAACACAAATTTTCTAGAGTTTCTGTGATTTAGAAAGCTTGTTTCAGCAACATATTGTACTTATTTTTCTGCATGCACTTTAACCAAGTTGTTTTTGTGTTTAAATTACCTGTTTAACTGTTGTAGGCTACACACTCAAGTGTCATAGCCATTTCTGTGCATTTAAAGTTTTTTTTTATTGTATCTGTTTTATTTTCTGAAAAAAAAAACAAAAAAAATACTTGTTTTCCCACCTTTCTAATCTAGTATAGTCCAGTTTTCAAGTTAGTGCTGAATTCAGGGCTGTGTTACAAGTTTTCTGTGTTTTGCTTATACCTTACTTTGATAGAAGGAAGTTTCTCTGTTCACTGTGAGAGAGGGAGCTTTGAACAGCCTATCTGTCCATGGAGGAATGGTTTCAGCCCAGAAATTAGTAGTTTATTGGCCATTTTGGGCTAATTTCCATCTCTTTCATTTCTCTGCTATAAAACCCACCTTTGAGAGGTATTTGGGCTAGTATACAGCTCAGCAAGCTCCTGCCTGGTGCCCTGCAGAGTTCTACAGCAGCAGAGAGACAGAAGAGAGACATTGGAGTGATTAAGTATTGTTTCTCTGCATGTTCTTGCTGCCTTTAGCTAATTCCGCCTAAAGCACTGATTTTCTACAGTTTCTGCAATTTAAAAAGCTTCTTTCAGATACATATTGTCCTTATTTTACTTCCTGCTCTTTAACAAAGTTGTTTTTGTGTTTAAATTACCTGTTTAACTGTTGTTGGCTACACCCTCAAGTGTGATAGCCATTTTTGTGCATTTGAAGTGTTTTTTTATTGTATCTGCTTTATTTTCTAAAAAAAAAAAAACAAAACAAAAAAAAATAATACTTGTTTTCCCACCTTTCTAAGCTATTATAGTCCAGTTTTCATGTTAGTGCTGATATCATGTCTGTGTTACAAGTTTTTGTGTTTGCCCATACCTTACTTGGATAAAAGGAAGTTTCTCTGTTCACTGTGAGTGAGGGGCTTTGAGCAGCCTATCTATCCCTGGAGGAGTGGTTCCAGCCCAGGAATTAGTAGATTATTGGCCATTTTGGGCTAATTTCTATTTCTTTCAATTCCCTGATATAAAACCTGCATTTGCGAGGTTTTGGGGCTAGTATACAGCTCAGCAAGCTCCTGCCTGGTTCTCAGCAGAGTTCTACAGCAGCAGAGAGACAAAAGAAAGACTTTGGAGTGATTAAGTATAATTTTTATGCATTTTCCTGCTACCTTTATCTAATTCTGCCTAAAACACCAATTTTCTAGAGTTTATGTGATTTCAAAAGCTTGTTTCAGCAACATATTGTACTTATTTTACTGCATGCACTTTAACAAAGTTGTTTTTGTGTTTAGATTACCTGTTTAACTGTTGTAGGCTACACACTCAAGTGTGATAGCCATTTCTGTGAATTTAAAGTGTTTTTTTGATTGTATCTGTTTTATTTTCTGAAAAAAATAAAAAAAATATATATTTGTTTTCCCACCTTTCTAAACTGGTATAGTCCAGTTTTCAGATTAGTGCTGAATTCAGGGCTGTGTTACAAGTTTCTGTTTTTGCCCATACCATACTTGGGTAGAAGGATGTTTCACTGATTATTGTGAAAGAAGGAGCTTTGAGCAGCCTATCTCTCCCTGGAGGAGTGGTTTCAGCCCAGAAATTAGTAGATTATTGGCCATTTTGAGCTAATTTCTATCTCTTTCATTTCCCTGCTATAAAACCTGAATTTGTAAGGCATTTGGGCTAGTATACAGCTCAGCAAGCTCCTGCCTTGTGCCCTGCAGAGATCTACAGCAGCAGAGAGTGACAAAAGAGAGACTTTGGAGTGATTAAGTATCATTTTTCTGCATTATCTTGCTGCCTTTAACAAATTTCACCTAAAACGCCAATGTTCTAGAGTGTCTGTGATGTAAAAAGCATGTTTCAGATTCAAAGATGCTGCCATTCTGTGAACACTGCATATCTACAGCTCTTCATTTATCCTTAGGAAAAATCTACCCTGAAGTTATAATACGAGGTTTATATCAATAATTTTTGGTTAACAATAATCTACTACATTCAAGTATCACTTGAGAGGTGCATGACCTTAGAGAAATCGAAGAATTTAACAGGATTAGAACTGATTGTTTGACTGACTCTGAAGAGAGTGTTAAAACAAAGGATTTGTCTGATCAACAAACTTTGATTTACATACTTTAAACTACAGTCTGTTCTTGGTTTCTTATAATGTCAAAAGGAGATAAAAATAATGGACATACAACAATAACAAAAACTCAAACTGTCAGCACTGCAATCTCCAGAGAAAGATTTTAACTTCAAAAAGAGACAGAAGGTGACAAAACAGCAGGAATCTTTTAAAGTATGGAACTAAAGACAAACCGACCAACTAGCAAATATGGAAGATATTAAAACAAATGCTGCTTGTCACCCATCCAAGAAGCTTTGAAAGAGCTTAACTAGTCAGGATACAATCTTGGTACTACTTGTGTACTCAAATTCTTGAAAGAATGGATAGATTCAAGCAAGAAATATCTGAGAATGAAGACAAAAATAACAATGCTTGCTAAAAAAAAACTGATATTCATGATCTGGACATTCATTCTATGCAAGTTAAAATTCTGGACTTGGAGGC
>NC_056727.1:784827054-784834554 GCF_019279795.1 Protopterus annectens
CATGAAACACTATGGCATATATCTCATTCCACATCATCTAGTGCTGCTCTGCACAGTTGACGGGTGTGGCCCACTATCCATAGGGGCAGACTCTATTGTCCATAGCAGTTGTACAGCTGAACACCATTACAACAGAAACACCTAATGGCAGATATATGTCATTCCACATCATCTATCCCAGTGTTATGGACCAAGTACTACAGTCAATGACATGCATATATACTTCACATGCCTGCTGTGGAAATGAGGTCTGTTTTGAATGGTTTCCTTGTAAGAGTTTTTTTTTCTCCTTACCTATGGCCTTAGCCTGTTTTCCTTGTTTTTGTTTTGGTTTGGTTTTGGTTGTGGATTTGGTTTCTCTTTCTCTCTCTCTCTCTCTCTGTCTCTCTTTCTCCAGTAAATGGATTGAGCTATTTGGAAAAGATTGCAGCATGGCTTTTGTAGGTGGTGCACATGATCAGGTGATAGTCTCCACACCAATCAGTGTCCTTCACTTGCTGCTTGCATGCAGCATGCTGTGTAGTACTTCCAATTACCACTGTCATGGCAACCCACTACTATAAATCCTTACATCATGTGGGCATGGTCACTTTACCTTTCCTCTATAGTGGACATCCTTCCTGTGTGTAGGCAGCAGTGTTACAGACAGCAGGTAACAATACCTCTTACAAGAGAACCTGCACACTCAGGCCAGCTACATATTTGTATGACTACAGACAGAGTGTGAGTAGTGTTGTTGTATGCATTGTATAGCACCAGTGTTACAGGGTTTGTGTGTACATACTAGTTTAACATGGACTGCAGTTTGTCTGCATAGCTCTCAACTGTGGGCCGATCCACTTGATGGCCAGAGGTGTGCCTGTTATGTTTTGCCTGACCACCACACAGGTCTTGTGTCAGATATATCACAGGCATTGTGTGTGTTGAGTGCTATCAGTACATGGCTACATCGATTTGTGCTTCTGACTTCATATTTCTGACTAAGGGTATGTTGCAGACTATCCTGTAACACAAGCAACTTGCTTAGTGTATAACAGCACTATTTCACATATGAGCCTGTGTCCCAGCCTCTGTCCTCCACCTACATACCAGGCTTTGTCCATAAGACATGCTGTCAAGGGTTGTTATGCAGTGGCCTGTGAGTATGTCATGCTGCCATTCCTGCCATTGTGGCCCCCACACATATTGTGAGGTTGGGTCCATATATGTGTGGGCATCATCTGCACAATACATGTGTGCCCTTCTGCAGTCCAGAGGTCAGTTTATGTAACAGTGGTATATGTCCCTATATGTCAGTCTATGGGGGGGATGCACCGTAACTAACCTAGGTTGTTACAACATGTGAGGGATATCAGGAGTAAGCTGACTTATGGTATATGGATGTACATTACCATACAATTCACCTTGGGAAAATGCAGGCCTACTGCTTCCTGCCATACAGATTGTTTTGTTTGTCAGTGTGATTGTGATGGTTTCAGTTATGCCTTGTTATGTAACAGATACATCACATTATGTCAACTGAAGTCTTTTCCCCTAGGGATTGTGAACAGAGTGTAGCTAGAGGCTGCTGGACTATACATCTGCATTACTTAATGTTGATTGTTTGTTATCCTGTGGCCCAGTCTGTCTTTATTGTTGTACTACTTGAAGGCCTTGGCCTGGATAGCAACATGTGTTATGCTTTCTGGAATACTGTATTAATTGATCTGTTTGCGAGTTTCATTAGTCTGTTTACATGTATTTTAAAGTCTAAACAGCTATATGACATGGCATATACAACTGTAATAGTACACAAATAAGGCTTCCTCATGTATGCAAGCCTGTGTGTGGAGTTATATCCTTTGACCTCTCTGTGAGTATATGTTTAAGACAACAATTGTCTTTTGCATGGGTGACTCATACAGTGTCCATTTGGTATGGTGGCAACTGTATGAATACTGGCTGTTCCATATGGTGTGCACCCTCTAAATATGTATCTTCCTATACATATCTGTATGTGTGTATGTGTAGTTTTATACATATATATATATATATCTATCTATATATATATATATATATATATATATATATATATATATATATATATATACATGTGTGTGTGTGTGTGTGTGTGTGTGTGTGTGTGTATATATATATATATATATATATATATATATATATATATATATATATATATATGTATCTGCATATATGTGTGTGTGTGTGTGTGTGTGTGTGTGTGTGTATGTATCTTAGGAATGTTTATTGCTTCCACATTGTACATTCCCTATGGTAGCCAGACTGTACTACATGATATGTTATTGATACCAGCCTGACATCATACAGGTGGGATAGATTACTGTTAACATCTTGTGGCCATGCTGTCTTAGGTCCTGGTTATGGGACTTGCAGCAGCTGGTATTGTATTGCAGGGCAGACCTGTTTGGCTGTGGGGGGTAATATCAATACGTACAAGACGTATGTAGCATGGGCACCCTCACCCCGATTAATGGTGCCTGTGGTCATAAATGTATTTGCTATGTTCTCTTTTATATCTATAGCTATATATCTCTGTATATATACACACACACACACATATATATATATATATATATATATATATATATATATATATATATATATATATATAGATCATATATTTACACACACATGTTCTATTGTAACCTGATAATAACTTTTTTGCTGACTGTAATTGGACTTTAGTTTTCTCCCGGGTCTCTGCCGAAAATGAGCCAAAAGCTTAGTCAGACTAACACGGTTAACACATGTAAAATAAATAAATACATAAATAAATATATACATCTACATGTTTAAATACATTTCCTGCAATGTTGAATGACTGTGCTGGATGATATGTTTGTGAAAACAGGAGGGTTATGTATATCTGACATGGCCTAGTGATAAATCACTTTGTCTGTGGTATGTAGGGTCCTGGGTTCGAGCCTTGAAGAGGTAGTTTATTTTGTTGCTGGGCAGATCAAGGGCCATTGTATACAGAGTGATTAAGGCACTTTTAAGCAGTTGTAAGTGGGTTTGCGTGGGTTTGCAAGGAGGTAAGCACTGCTAACTTCTAGTTACAGTTTCTTATACTCAGTTAGTGTCTAACTTGCTTAACCTGTGTAGGCATTGCTTACCCCCATGCAAACAAGCTTAAACCCTCTTAATGCTGCTTTAACGCACTTACTCCTGCTTACCCCCACACTAATTTCTTTAAAAGAAGTGAAAAAGGGTTGATAAGAAAGTGGTGAAAAAGGGGCACAAAGAGGGAAAGATAGTAGGGAAAATAGCTAGGGATGTGCAGGAAGGGTGTAGAGAAGTTACATAGCTGCCTATTTCTTCCACAGCAACAGCTGTGCATATACACTGAATTTAGAGATAGATTTGGACACTCATATCCCTGAGAGAGGGGTGAGGACAATAATAATATGTTATTAAGCCAATTAGACCAGATTACATGTGTTCAGTGGACATGTGTACAAAATGGACAGCTATGTATGGGGCGAGATTTTTTTTTTTTTGTGAACAGATTGCTGTTTTTTTCTTTTTCAGGTAAAAGTGGCTTGTTGGGGAGGGATAGTAGATATATTTGGGGAGGTAGGTTGGGTAGGTTAACAGACAAGATAGACAACACACATACAGGGGTGGCATATGACACATGTGGGGGGTAAACACCTTGATGGGGAAGGGCGTTGGGAAATCTGAAGCCCATGAGCCCACTAGTGGAAACATTGGGACTGAGGTCACCACCCATGGGCAGTCACCACTGCACCTTCACAGCCCTGAAGGTGGCTGTGCTGAGGGTTTAGTAGGAGGGCCAGGCCAACCTCTAGTTGTGATACACAGCCCTCAAGCTGGTGTAGCAGATCTTCTACCTCCCTGCAGAGCTTGCTACGCACCACAACCTGGACTTGGAGATGAGTGACAGGTCCCTGTCTGTGCCCACTCTCAGGGGGGGGGGCGAGCCCCATTCTCTGAGGTGGTTCCACCCAAAGATGGTACAGGACCAATGGATGAGGAGGTCCTGGGTTGGGCCCCAGTCATGCTGGTGCCCAGTGCCACAGCCTGCTGAGGTGGGACAGGTGGGTCCGCCGGGACAGGGCTTCCAAAATATGCTATGGTGTTTACATTTTATCAACATATGTGGTTTAGTAATAGTCAACACATGCCAGGATTAGGTATAGCAGCATGCATACATATTCTCATTAACCCAAAGACCAGATATGGAACAGTTGCATAGCAAACAGAACACATGCATATATGGGACCACAGGGGTCATTACAACAGCATGCACGTACATTGATGGCAGTATGCCACCAATGTGGGAGTATTTCAACATAGCACATCCATAGAAACAAATTTAATAATTATCAGACAACATGACATATGTCCCAACAGTAGAGTTAAGTCAGCACATACCAATTGAGTTGTGTATTTAGTTTATTGTTGCAGATATGGTCGAGGGGAGAGAAAACTATCAACTAACAACTAATGCATTTCTGTAGTGTTAATTACTTTCCTAGTCAGTGCTGTCATTTGTATCTTACAGGTATTAGTACATTACCCTATTGCCTTAGTTTGGACAGTGGTACGGCTGTCAACAGCTATATACATGAACTGGTTTTACCTGCAGTATACACCTCTTACCAGGTATACCTGTGGAAGTATTGTTTGCTAACACTACCTAACTGTTTCCACACATATTCCAAGATTCCAGGTTGGTGTTATGCATATACTTGTCCATCTCTTTTTGCACACACTCTGGGTATGTCCTCACCACATGCAGGTGAACCAGGACATATTTCGACTATATCCCTATTAAACCTTTAGTGACTTGTACAATGACAGGTTTGTATTATTTAACATTTTCCAAATATGTACAAGTCTGACAGTCAGTTATATGACATGAAATTCTGCCTACATGTCAGATATTAGCATACTGATTTGCCAGGGGGACAGGGTGACAGGCAGCAGCTATGGGCTGATTTATTGGACATTCTGAACATTGGTGTACACTTGTAGGGTATAATTCTGCATACAGCCTACTACCACTCCCAGGATTCAAACCATAGCTGTGTGTGCAAAAAAATGCAACAGTTCACATCACAGTTGAGTGTACTATTTGGATGTTGTTGTCTGTCTTTTCAGTGTTTTCTGTCCAAGTCTCTCTCAGTTGTACTATTTGACCTCTTGAGATTACAACAGTCATATACAGACATTCCTCTACAATTTATTTATGTAGCACAGTGTGGGTAACAGTGCTTATTACAACAGTACTATTAAGTGATTGCAACTCTATATTACCATATGATACCAGATTGAACACATGCAGTCCAGCAGTTAGACCTTAATTGTCATACTATTATGCTTTTATTTACATACAACCTATATGAGACTCTTCCTGCCCTATTCTATGGTGTATGCAGTACATGCCTTAAACATGCAGGTTTTATACAGGCAATTAACTTACTACTACTTTTAGATTTATTTCCTATGACAGTATATGCAAGAGTATTACTAACTTGCCTCATGTCACAACCACTGCAGTCTACAGCCATGGGCTTCCTGGTCCATAGCCAGCTCACCTGCCACTGTGAAAGACATAAGAGGAATATTTAACCATACCTATCCATAATATACATCCACGGTGGTGGTGCTGCGGTAACATTGTCGCCTCACAGTAAGCCGCTGTCCAGATCGATTCTCAGCTAAAGCGTCTTCTGCGTGGAGACATGTGTGAATGGGCATACCTTCGTTGAAGGTTGTGCATCAGGGCTGGCAACTCGGCATGTACAATTCAACTGCCAATCATTAGCAGACCGGTGTTCCGCTGTGGCGACCCCTAACTGGGAAAAGCCGAAAGATACAACAACCTATCCATAATATACATGAGCTGGCAATTATTAAACAGGTAGTGGAGTAATACTTACACATGACTGAGACCTCCCCTGTCCTCCTAGCCTCTTGGATCCATTCATCCAAGAGATCCCCCTTTCCCCGCTTCAGGTCAGCATAGTGATGCCTGACCTGTTCACCAGTTCGGTGTATGCCAGTGACACTGGTGAGGTCACAGGTGAGATGGTCCCAGGCTTCTGCTTTGTATTGGGAGCCCTGGTACTGGCCCTGCAGCAGTCTCTGGTCATGGTCTTTCACAAGGAGTCCTTCCATGACTCTGGACTCCTGGATGCCCCAGTGCTGTGCCTGAAAGTGCACACCTTCTCCCATTCCAGACATAGTGCCTACAAGGGGAAGCTACAACCAGTTATGAGATGTATTCCTGCTGTTTGGTTTAAATAGGGCTGGTTTCACACACTTTGCCATGATCAGACAGTTTTGAAAAGGCTAAGCTATGGGCAAACCTGCTTACCTAAGGCTGGCATTGCTTAAAGGGGTATACCAATGGGCAGATTGAGTTAGCTGGCCTACACATTGCTTACACCTACTAAGCTGGGTTGTGCAATGCTTAGCGTTGCTTAATATTTAAGTTGCATTATATTTGCATTGTGGAATTGATTTATTATTCATTACATGTTATATATGTGTTTGTATCCATGATTCATGTGTACATATACTGTATGGGAGCCTTGTGTTTATTAGGGGATTTCAACAATTTATTACAATGACACCTCACATCTGGGCGTAATGCAGTACTCCACTTCACATATTTATGTCCTGTAGTAAGTTATACAATATAAAACTGTACATAGATTCCTTTCACATGTTCAGTTTGTATTTCCTGTAGTGAGGATCTGTTTGGTGATACCTCAATGTTATGTACTGTTGTGCTGGCTTAGTGATTAACTACTGTGACTATAGTGTACAGGGTCATGGGTTCAAGACCTGCCAAAGCTGTTTATTTTGTTTCTGGCCAGAACAGCGGCTGATGCAAACAGATTGATTACGGCACTTATAAGCAATTGTAAGGGGGTTTGCGTGGGTTTGCGTGAAGGTAAGCAATGACGAACTCTGATTAAATATGCTTATAGAGTGTTATCTTCAATATTTCTTAACCTGTGTGTGCATTGCTTACCCCTGCATAAATGGGCTTAAGCCCACTTACTACTGCTTAAATATGCTTACTCCCACTTACTACTGCTTAAAATATACTTACTGTTGCTTACTAGTGCTTGCACCCACTTACCACCACACTAATTTAGACAGTAATGTCTAATGGTTCTTGGGAAGGTGGTGGATTTGGAAATTGTATGGATTTATCATTCATTACACATTTTACCTTCCATTTGTATCCTTGATTCCTGTATACATGTACTGTATGGGGCACTTGTGATTATCTGTGGACTTTGCAACATTATGACAATGGTACCTCACATCTGCAGTTAACACAGTACTCCAGTTCACAAATATATGTTATGTCATAGGTTATGTAACAAAATAAATTAATCATAAAGTGATCTGACATGGTAAATGGATTATACTGGAGTGGGACTCGAACCAGGAATGACTGCTTGTAAGATGAATGCTCTGCCCACTAAACTATTGCTG